>NC_077230.1:419238071-419303071 GCF_027887165.1 Monodelphis domestica
ATCTGTCCCCTGAGGGCTATATTCTTAAACATGAATTTTGTTAGCAGGCTGTTGGCGTTTCTAGGCTGCATCAATTATTTCTGTACTTCGTGGTTAAAGACAGGCAGTTAAGATTCTAGGGAGGAAAGAAGTTGCTTCTGGGTTTAGTCCTTTACCCATCTGAACTGGGATTCTTCTGAGGCAAGTCTGAAGCAGGATTGTTGGGTGCCTGGACAAGGTGTCTGGGACAGTTTCTGGTTCTGATAGTTTTTATACAGCTGGTGAGCAGCCCCTTATGCACACTCTCCTGGGCTCACTGTCCATCATTCCTTCCCTCTGGCTCATCAGAGGGTCCAAAGAACTCTCCTGCAGTCACCTGCTAGCTGTGGCGAACTGTCTTTCTGGGTCCCCACCTCCCCTGAAGGCCATTCTGTGTAACGGGAAAGTTGCTCAGTTTCTCGGCAACTTGGCATGGATTCGTTTTTCATCCAAACATGCTGACCTGTGGCACCCTTGCTTATGAAGGGCTCTCAGTGGAACTCTGCTGCCTTGATGGATGGCTAGAAATGATGTCTTCTTGTCGGGACAATAAGCTCAAGTATTTTCTCTCCTCTCTCTCTGAGTTTTTCTTCCCTTCTCTCTCTCTCTCCCCCCCTCTCTCTGTCTCTCTTTCTTTCTCTCTCTCTCTCACCTTCTTTTCTTAGAATTTCAATTGCTACTAAATATTGGTTCTAAGGCAGAAGAGCAGGAAGGGCTAGGCAATAGGGGTGAAGTGACTTGCCCAGGGTCATGCAGCTAGGAAGTGTCTGAGGTCAGATTTGAACCCAGGACCTCCAGACCTTGTACCTTATCTTCGGAGCCAACTAGCTGCCCCTAAGCGCAAACATTCTATGTTGTCATTTCATTTTGTCAGGGCTGAAATCATGGCCAGTTGGTGGTTTTCCTTCAGCCTTTCACTCAACTGAGATGTGCCCTTTATGAGGATTTGCCTCTTCTCCATCTTCTGACACCCCAAAGCACAAATCAACAGGAAGGCACGGTTCCTGATGGAATGCTACCAAGCATGGAGCAAGCTTGGATAGCATTCCTGGTAGAGTGGGGCACACACTCTGGAACAGCTACATCTTGACTATGGAGATTGTTCCCAACATGCAATGAAAACACTCCAGTTGTGGGCCTCCTGGGGATGGAAGGGAGCAGCTCTACACTTGGCAGCTGCCAGTGCTAGTGCTTGTTTGGGTAGCTTATTCCAAAAGGCTCTGCCTTGGACGGTGTAAGATTAGAAATTAATATCCAAATACTCCAGGTATTCTATTTTATAAATACTTGAATTATTTACCCAAAGTGAGGACATAACATTGCTGAAGGGAAAAGGATTCTGGGAGATGAAGTCCAAGGGTTCAAGATTTCTAATTACACAGCAGAGAGGACATACAATGGCAACTATTCCTACCAATCATGGAGGCTTTCTGGTTCCTGGTTGGAAATACCTGTCCATATTTGGTGAAATGATCAGACTTCACAAAGATAGGGCTCATCGTCTTGCAGTTGGGACAGCCTGTGAATTTTTTTTAAATCCTCACCTTCCACTTTGGAATCAATACTTTGTGTTGATTTCAAGGCAGAAGAGTGGTAAAGGTTAGGCAATGGGGATCAAGTGACTTGCCCAGGGTCACATAGCTGGAAATGTTTGAGGCCAGATTTGAACCTAGGACTTCTGGTCTTTAGGCCTGGCTCTCCATCTACTGAGTCACCCAGCTGCCCCCACAGCCTATGAATTTTGATAAATATTTTAAGGAGGTTAGTAATATTTTAAGTTAATAGAACTTAAAGTTTAGATAGATAGAACTGGGTCTTAGATAGTTGAGAATAGTTTTAAGGAGGTTTGTTCTTGGTGAATAAGAAGCAACTCCATGAGGATTTAGAAGGGTTTTTTTTTTTATCTAGAATATTAGTATTTGAATACTATATTTCCTGCTTTATCTCTACCTCCTTTATCCTGTCCCTGTCTATCCTCATAGTTATAAATAAATAAGTTTTGGATTAAGCTGTGTCCAGTCAGTACGTCCACCATCTACAACTAGGCTACCCTAACAGCACAAGCCTATCTGTAGCACCTGATGGGGATCAATCAGCTATCAATATTAAACCCAAACAAGACCAGAAATACCTGCAACACACTCAAATATTAAAAAAACTTCATCTTGTGCTTTTGTGGCCAGAGAGTGACCTGCCTTGGGGAGCAACTAGTGCTTCTTGGGGCGGTGCGTGAGTTTTGTGGGTGCTTTGCTCTGACTTTGGCTGTTGTTTCTATGGAAAAGTTCATTCTAGGCTCCACAGCCTTTAGCTAGGGTGCCTTCTGTCAGAATGAAAATCCTTCAGCTCTTACTTCTTCAAGGGTACTTATCCGGTTCCTTGACAAATGCGGGTGGACTTGATGGACAAATTGTCTTTCAGTCCAAAGGAAAGAGGGCAGAAAGGCAGCAATAGAAGGGAGAATGCCGTAAGGGGAACAAGCAAGGACAGAAGACCTGGGAGCAGACAAGAGAAGATGCTGGTGGGACGCAGCCTTGAGGTGACTGCTATAATTCGAGAAGCCAGAAGAGCCAGAGAAATCGCCTCAAACATCAGTTGGACATAGAGGGAAGGGGCAAGGGTATGCTGGCCAATGTTTAACAAATCAGTTCTTTGAAAAACTAGACACATTTGTAAATTTAATCTGCATGATTAGTATTTTCTCCATCACTTTAAGTCTTGATAGTTGGCAGAACTAAAGCCCTGATTCTTAGCGTTTGCTAGTTTCCCATGTGGAAAATCTAACAATCACTGTCTCCTAAATGAGTCGGAGAGGACTCCAGTGCACCCCATGGGCAGAGGGAACAAGAGGTGGGCAAGAAGAAGCAGGAACAAATAGCAGAAGTCTCCCCATGGATATGGACACAGAGCTATAGGGTCAGCATCTTTGGACTCTCACGCCATGAAGTCAGGGCACAGCTGTGGGACATAGTCCATAGCTGGACCTGGAGGCAGAAAGACCCAGGTTCAAATTTGGCCTCAGACAATTAGTAGCTATATGATCCTGGGCAAGCCATTTAATAGCCCCTGTCTCAGTTTCCTCAAATGTAAAATGAGGATAATAACAACATAGTATCGTGACCATGTGAGGATCAAATGAGATAATTTTTGTACTTAGCACAGCACTTAGCACATAGGGGCTATGTAAATGCTTTTTTCTTTTCCCATGAAATGTGTGTTTTTCTTCCAGTCTCTGGAGTTTTGTTTGCCTTTTTGTTGTAAATCTGTTTTTCTAAGATAAAGGGAGTTAATCATTATATTATTATTGATCTGAGCATCCTTGCACAAGTTCAACTGGGAAAAGGAAACATGATAATGGGGAGAATGCCCAGAATGAAGTATTTTGTGAAATTAGCATTTGGGAAGAAGAATTGGGAAATATCAAGGACTTCTGGGGATTGAAGTATGGGATTCAAAATCTCCATTTTTACACACCCCAGCTCATGACTCTGGATATTTTCATTGGCTATCTCCCATGCTGGAATGCTGTCCCTCCTCATCTCCACCCCCTGACCTCCTTCAAGTCGCACCTAAAATTCCACATTCTACAGGAAGCCTTCCCCAGTCCCTCTTAACATTGTTCCATTCCTTTATAGATTATTTCCTATTTATCCAAACTATAGCTTGTTTGCACATAGATGCTTGCATGTTGACTCCCTAGACTGTGATCTCTTTTAGGGCAAGGATTCTCTTTTAACTTTCTTTCTATCCCCAGCATTTAGAATAGTGGATTTTAGGCACTGAATTAGTGTTTGTTAACTGACTAAAGGAGAAAGCCAAGCCAAATACCTTTTTTTTTTAAACCCTTACCTTCTGTCTTGGAGTCAATACTGTGTATTGGCTCCAAGGCAGAAGAGTGGCAAGGGTAGGCAATGGGGGTCAAGTGACTTGCCCAGGGTCACACAGCTGGGAAGTGTCTGAGGCCAGATTTGAACCTAGGACCTCCCGTCTCTAGGGCTAGCTCTCAATTCACTGAGCTACCCAGCTGCCCCCTAAGCCAAATACTTTTGAAGAAAAGACAAAGAATTTTCCATTTAATTTTTTTTAACCAATCACATGTGATGACAAATTTCCACAAAAGTTTTCCAAAGTCATATGATCCAAATTGTCTCCCTTCCTCTTTCCTTCCCCTCTCCCAGAGCTGGCAAGCAATTCAATCTGTGTTATATGTGTATTATCACGCAAAACATATTTCCATATTGTTCACTGCTGTAAAGGGACACTCATATCAAACCAAAACCCCAAAACAAGGGAAGAATCGTATGCTTTCATCTGCATTCCAACTCCAACAGGCCTTTCTCTGGAGGTGGATAGTCTTCTTTGTCATAAGCCCTTCAGAATTGTCCTGGATCATTGCATTGCTGAGAGTAGCTAAGTCTGTTACAGTTGTTCTTTCCACCATATTGCAGTTACAGTGTACCATTTTTCCTGGGTCTGCTTATTTCGCTCTGCATCAGTTCACGTAGGTCTTTCCAGCTCTTTCTGAAGTCATCCCGTTCATCATTCCTTCCAGCAAAATAGTTGCCTATCACCATCATATGCCACTATTTGTTCATCCATTCCCCAATCTAGGGACATCCCTTTCGTTTCCAATTCTTTGCTACCACAAAAAAAAGAGTTATAAATATTTTTGTACAAGTAGGCCCTTTCTTTCCCATGTTTTTTTTTTATCTCTTTGGGAGACTGACCTCGTAGAGACCCTGCATTTTTAGAGGAAGTATTTAGTTCAACCAACTACAATGGGCTTCTCTGAACGATTGGCAGCATTTACAAAGTATAATCACCTAAAAGAAATCAGATAGAAATGATTAGAATAAACCACACAGCTGCAAGTTCTTAAGAAGGGCAACTGAAAAAAGATTTCTGTAGGGAGAAAGATAATTGTCCTTTGTCTCAAAGAAAATCAATGATATCATAAGGAAATGTCTTGACTTGCATATGAATTAGACTGAAGTGAGGCAGAATTGCACAAAGACATTGGCCTCCCTTTTTCTTCCAGAGTCATCCAAGTCCTGGCAAGACAAAAGTCAGGACCACTGGCCATGGTCTGGGATACAATGGATGACCAAGCTCTAAGTACTCCACAGTGCGTGCTTCAGTTGCCTTCATGGCAGTGGGTACAAATTGTTCTCCTCTGTCCATTCCACTGTTGAATGTCTTCACTCGCTTGGAGTAGACATCCTCCTAACTCACCACTGAATTGAGGCTTATTACCCTCAACCTGGTTTAGCCCACCTGCCAAGATGGTTTTAGTGGGGTTGTGGCTGCTGTGCATGCTACAGCTTCCTAGAGCCATAGGTGAGAGTTGAGTGATAGGTGGATTCCAGCAGTAGATAAACAGCCCTAAAAGGGGCTCAGCAAGCCCTCACACCACACTAGTTAGTCCTCCCTGAGCCCCCATATACCCCAATAGGAGAAAGATAAAGAAAAGGAGGAAGAAGGGAGAAAGAGAGAGTAGAGAAAAACAATCAATCAAAGAAACAGAGACAGAGCAAGGAAGGAGGAGGAAGGAAGGGGGGAGAGTGGAAGAGGGAGAGGGAGAGAGAGGGAGGGAAAAAAAAGAAAAAGAAGGAGCACTATAGCCTAGGACCTCAATGAAAAATACACAAAGATGCTCTTAAAAATTATAGATAGGGGCCAAAAACTGGAAAACGAGGGGATGCCCATCAATTGGGGAATGGCTGAACAAATTGTGGTATATGTTGGTGATGGAATACTATTGTGCTCAAAGGAATAATAAAGTAGAGGAATTCCATGGAGACTGGAACGACCTCCAGGAAGTGATGCAGAGCGAGAGGAGCAGAACCAGGAGAACATTGTACACAGAGACTAATACACTGTGGGATAATCGAACGTAATGGACTTCTCCATTAGTGGCGGTGTAATGTCCCAGAACAATCTGCAGGGATCTAGGAGAAAAAAACACCATTCATAAGCAAAGGATAAACTATGGGAGTGGAAACACCGAGGAAAAGCAACTGCCTGAATACAGAGGTTGAGGGGACATGACAGAGGATAGACTCTAAATGAACACTCTAATGCAAATATTATCAACAAAGCAATGGGTTCAAATCAAGAAAACATCTAATGCCCAGTGGACTTACGCGTCGGCTATGGGGGGTGGGGGGGAGGAAAAGAAAATGATCTATGTCTTTAATGAGTAGTGCTTGGAAATGATCCAATAAAATATATTAAAATAAAATAAAAAAACCAAAAATTATAGGTAGGATCATGTATTTAGTGGATTAAGACCATCACACAGCATAGACACTTGTCTGGAAGACAGACTGCTCTTCTTTTGGTTAATAATGACTGTCTTAGAGATCCAAATGAATATATGTCACGGTTAAGGCAAATGTTAACTCAGATCATCCAAGGACAGTAACTGACTTTTGATTCCCCAATTTGAGCGAGATGGAACTTGAAACTCCTCATTTGGACAAAGACAACTACCAAGTCTTCATTTTTGTGTCAGTTCTCAGGATCCCAGGCAAATGCAGCAGAAAAGAGAGAAAAGTCCAGACCGAAGCAATTTGAATCCAAGTCTAAAGACATTTTAGACCTCATTGAGACATGAGAAGAAGAGCGAGCTAGAAAGAGATTGCCTTGCAGCAGAGCTAAAGAAATACACGTCTCCTCTCCAGGCAATTGCAATTAGGCTTGAAACATCTACAGATTATCAAGCTTAATAGCATAGATGCAAATCCTTGGGGTTTGGGGAAAATGTCTTGAGTCATGGGGCAACTGCTAAGAAAAAGTAATTGAAAACTCATGTTCATCTTGGAAGGCCAAGTTAATTGGGGACAATAATTATCCATCGTTTAGTTAAGTTGAGCTCTCGATGGTAATTGATGGCACCACACCCTTGAGACAGAGTTAAAGTGCTTTCTGAACGCACAAAATTCACAGAATGACAAAATTGGCTGAGAGACCAAGGGGATGTTTTGAATTGGTTTGGGCATGCATTGGTGTGACTGGGTCCATGGCAATGAGTTCTGCTTTATATTTATGCTTTAGCTAATAAGATTGTTTTATATTGGTACTGTGCATACAAGTTTCTTGCATTATAATTTAGGGAAATATTATAGCCACAGAAATGCTGTTGATGGGCAGTTAGGTGGCACAGTTGATTGAATGTTGGCCTTGGAGTTGGGCAGACCTTAGTTCAAATCCCACCTCACCCACTAATGTATGACTCTGATAACCCTTTGCCTCAGTTTCCAGTGAAATTTAATTACATCAGGCAAAATCAAACAAAGCAGTTGTGTATCAACGACCCATTGGAAAACCCCCCAAAAAATGTCCTTAACAGGCACCGTACATTCCAGGACTGAATACAGTAGTAGTTCTGTTTGCTTTAATATTACAGTGGCTAAAACTAAAGAGCACATCTTTTGTGGTGGCAAAGAATGGGAAATTGAGGGGTTGTCTATCAACTGGAGAATGGCTGAACAAGTTGTGGCATATGATCATGATGGAATACTATAAGAAATGGCAAACAGGATGATTTCAGAAAAATAACTGATGCAAAGTGAAGGGAGCAGAACTAGAAGAACATTGTATATCGTGACAGCCATGTTTTTTAATGAACTAGGAATGACTTCCTTTTTCTCCACAATGTAGTGATCCAAGTCAATCCCAGAGATTCATGATGAAAAATGCCCTCTGAGAAAGAACTGATGAAGTCTGAATGCTGCCTGAAACATATTTCATTTTCTTTTTTCTTCCTTTTTCCTTTTTTTTTTGCTTGAGATCTCTTCCACAAAATGACTAATAAGGGAAAATGTTTTACATGATCACACATGTAAAAATGATATCAGATTGCCTGCTGTCTTAGGAAGGGGTGGAACAGAGTGAAGGAGAGAGGGTTGGAAGGAGGGAGGAATTTGGAACTCAAAATTTTAAAGAAAAATAAATGTTAAAAATGATTGGGGACAAATAAAATATTATTTTTAAAAGGTCTAAAAGAGCACAAGGATCCCTTTTTATTTTTTCAATTAAAGGCTATTTCAGTATATAGTTCCCAAATTTAACTTTTAACCTTCAGGTGTGTAATGTAAATTAGAATATTGCTTCTGAAAGGAGTCCTATCCTACATTTCTTTTTTTTTTTTTAATTCTTACCTTACATCTTAGAAGCAATACTGTGTATTGGTTCTAAGACAGAAGAGTGGTAAGGGCTATTCAATGGGGGTTATCTGAGGTCAGATTTGAACCTAGAACCTCTAGACCTGACTCAGTTCACAGAGCCACCCAGCTGCCCCTCCCCACGCCAACATTTCTGAGATGGGCTGGTGTTAATGTTTCTGTCCCTTTCAAAGTAACCTTCTCATTGGTTTCATTTAGGTCTCCATCGTGTGTTAATTGAGGATTATGGCTATTAAAACATCTAATGGAATTTAATTCTGTTTGGCAAATTCCATTTATTTTAATTGAATAATCCTCTGGAATTTTCTCAAATTTTAGTCTTTTCTTTGAATCTTCAAGATGAAATATTGTCTGGAAGGATATTTCCCTCAGAAGATGCCTTGAATAGATGTGTACAGACATAACTTACTCTTCTAATCTTCACAGAGTTCATTGGAGTTCTAGGAAAGAAAATAGAAGCTTAATTTTCCTTAAAAAAGAAATGAAATGGTCTCGGGATATGAATAGGCAGTTTCAGATGAAGAAATCAAAACTATCAATAAACACATGAAAAAGTGTTCTAAATTCCTCCTGATTAGAGAAATTCAAATAAAAACAATGCTGAGGTACCACCTCCCACCTAGCAAACTGGCCAATATGACAGTAAAGGGAAATAATATATATTGGAGGGATGTGGCAAGATTGGGATGGTAATGCATTGCTGATGGAATTGTGAATTGATCCAACCATTGTGGAGGGCAATTTGGAACTATGCCCAAAGGGTGATAAAAGACTGTCTGCCTTTTGATCCAGCCATAGCACTGCTGGGTTTGTACCCCAAAGAGATAATAAGGAAAAAGACTTGCACAAGAATATTCATAGCTGCGCTCTTTGTGGTGGCAAAAAATTGGAAAATGAGGGGATGCCCTTCACTTGGAGAACAAATTGTGGTATCTGTTGGTGATGGAATACTATTGTGCTAAAAGGAATAATGAGCTGGAGGGATTCCACGTGAACTGGGACGACCTCCAGGAAGTGATGCAGAGTGAAAGGAGCAGAACCAGAACAATGTACACAGAGACAGATACACTGTGGTACAATCGAATGTAATTGACTTCTCTACTAGCAGCAATGCACTGACCCAGGACAATTCTGAGGGACTTATGAGAAAGAACACTATCTACATTCAGAGGAAGATCTGTGGGAGCAGAAAAGCAGAAGAAAAACATATGTTTGATCACATGGCTCAACGGGGATATGATTGGGATTTTGATGTTAAAAGATCACTCTATTGTAAATATGAGTAACAAGGAAATACATTTTGAACAATGATACATGGATAACCCGGTAGAATTGCTTGTCAGTTCCAGGAGGGGAGAGGGAAGATGGGAGGGAAAGAATATGAATCATATAACCATGGAAAAATATGCTAAATAAATAAATAAATAACTTTTTTTTAACTACAAGAACTTTTGAGTTAAGCTCTAGTTGACTGAGACATGTACTAGAAATTGGTTTTTAATTAGGAAATTCAAAGCTGGGAAGCATGAAAACTGAGAGAAAAAAGAGATCTACTATCTGCTATTTTTTATTATTTTTATTTTTAAATATTTTCCCATGTTTCCATTATTCATTTTCTTTCCCTGCCCCCTCCCAGAGCCAACAAGCAATTCCACTAGGTTGTACAAATGTTACCATTTGACTATCTGCTAGTCTTGAAGATACAGATCCAAAAAGTTCTCTTTGATCTTCATGTGGTGTGAAGGAGAATTCTACACAGAGATGAGAAGGAATGCAGGAGAAGCAGACTGGGCAGTTGGATGGTTCGAGAGCAGGGACTTCTGGGAGACCAACGAACTCTGAATTCAGTCCTTCAGATTTAAATGGTCTTAGAGTTCTAACTGTTCTTAATGCATTTCCTGCTTTATTGATGATCTCTCTACTGATCTTGTGCTTGTATAATGGATATCTATAAAATGGGTACCATTTTGAAGGAATCAGAAATAATGAATCCTGAGGATTATAAAAATATGATCAAAGGGGGAAGCTGGGTAGCTCAGTGGATTGAGAGCCAGGCCTAGAGATCGGAGGTCCTAGGTTCAAATCTGGCCTCAGCCACTTCCTAGCTGTGTAACCCTGGGCAAGTCACTTGACCCCCATTGCCTAGCCCTTACCACTCTTCTGCCTTGGAACCAATACACAGTATTGAGTCCAAGACGGAAGGTGAGGGTTTAAAAAAATATGATCAAAGCCGATCCCAAAAAACAATGGTTGAGGGACAGTGAAAGCAAGATATGGTTGCAAAAGCAATTTTCTTGTTATGGTTATATTTAATAACTCTCAAGATTGATTTGTACTGAAACTTCTGATAAAAGAATTGATTTGGGGATAAAGTCTCAAGGCAGGAAACAAACTCTTTTTAACTCTTTCTAAAAAAGGGCACATCCTCTCGGCTACCATCTGAGTGAGCAGATTATTTATCTACCAGCTTTCCAAAAGTCCTGTAGCAAGCAGTTCTCTGAATAAACACACATTTGTAAGAGCAAGAAAGGGATCCTATAGATAGGTTATAATACAAGGAAGATGGATGAAATGTGTACAGTGTCATAACTCACAGGAAACAGGTTCACAGATTGTGCTTCATTTTTAGAATCAGCAAAATTGGTTATGAACATCCTTTCCCAAGAATCTTGGATTGTCTGTATTGAAACAGATGTTGTTACTGTCAATAATCTACTGTATTGTGAATTCCTTGAATCTCATTGGTTAATTTAGGAATAAATACTGAACCCTTAGCCCCTGGAAGCTGAAGAAGCCTCAGGGTTACTTCGAATACAGTCTTTGTGGTATTATTTATACTATTCAATTTTTTTCCCCCATCCTATGTTTTCATGTCAATGGTTTTCCTCCACAGATTAAAAAAAAACCATGTCCATTTACGTTGTGTGGGTTGCAACCATTTTTCTAACTTTCTATCATATGAAGATTGCATCTTTTATTTTATTTTATTTTATTTTATTTTATTTTATTTTAATAAAAACCCTTACCTGCTCCAAGGCAGAAGAGTGGTAAGGGCTAGGCAATGGGGGTCAAGTGACTTGCCCAGGGTCACACAGCTAGGAAGTGGCTGAGGCGAGATTTGAACCTAGGACCTCCCGTCTCTAGGACTGGCTCTTAATCCACTGAGCTACCCAGCTGCCCCCTGCATCTTTTATTTTTAAGGAAAAACACCCTGCGGGTAGCACACACGACCCACTGTATTCAACACTGGGAAAGATGATGAGGCTCAGCTCATTCTTTGAGCCTCCTAGAGGCACCAGCAGAGGTAGAGACAGCAGCTGAAGATTGGACGTAGGCAGAGTGAGGGATGGATGGGTGTTCAAGGAAGCCTTGAGAGCTTGCTGAGCCCTTTTCAGGGCTGCTCCCCTCCTTTGGTGTCCTCGTGCCATCCAACCTTCACTTGTGGCTCCAAGAACCTGTAGCATGAGCAGAGGCCACAGTCCAGGAAAACCATCTCATCATGTGGGCTAAACCAAGTGGAGAGAAACTGATAAGTCTCAATTTCATTGGTGATTTAGCAGGATGCCTTCCCCAGGCACGTGAAGATTTCCCCAGAAGAAGGGGTGGATTGAGAGCAACTTGTTCCAATGGCCATGAAGTTGACTAAAGCAGGCTCTGTGGAGCTCATAAAGCTTGGTCAGACATCAAAGACAACAAGGTCATCTACTGCATCCTGAGCCACCACCAGTTGTCTTGATATTTGTCTTGCCACTAGGTACCCAAGCAACCTTTTTAAAGGACAGAACTGCTCATCTCCTGGTACAAAGAAAGGGCTAGAAAAGTTGCCCTAAGAAATTTCTGCTTCACCTAATCCTGGCTTGCTTCCCATGGCAGTTAGTGATCCTACCTTGTCTATAAATATGCATAAAATATGCATAAAAACTTCTGAGAAGATGATTCCACTCACCGTTGGTATATGGAATGTGAAGAAACTGATAGATAAAATGAAATCCAATAGACCTGAAAGATGAATAGTTCTTATTGAGAGAGAAAGCAACTGGTATTGCATCCAAATAGCAATTCTGAGTGAAACAAGGCTGGCAAACTAAGACCAGCTCATCAAAATTGGAGCTGGGGGTACATGTTTTTTTTTTTTTCTGGAGAGAGGGCTGTGATGAGCAAGGCCATAAAGCTGATATAGTTTTCACAATCAAATCTAATCTAGTTGACATGGCTGTAAGCCCCCTAAAAGGATTGAATGAGAGACTCACAACAATGTGATTGCCACTTGCAGGAAAGTGCCATGCCAGATGAGCCCTGATGAAGTAAAAGATAAGTATATAAATTAAAATTTGTTAGAATCATATAAATTAAATGAAAACCTAGGAACCCTCATCAACAGTGTACCAAAAGAAGGCAATGTTTTAATTCTGGGTGACTTCAATTCCAGAGGAGACACATGGCACACTTCAACTCCAGAGGAGACACATTGGAAGGGATTAGGTCAGAAATAGCAATGGCCAATGCTCACATACTGCCAAAAACATGCACATCTCGTGATGTCATCAACCACAGTTTTCCATTTGCATAAGTGCAATAAAACCTTGTAGATGCCCTCTGAAGCAAACACTGGCATTTAATAGACCATAGCCCCATTGAAAGTGGAGAAATAGACAGGATGTGAGGATGAAGAAGGTAATATGCGGCACAGAGTGCTGGACTAATCATAGACTTATCCTCTCCAAACTAAATATTCACATTCAAGAAAAGCAACAATCCCAAAGCAAAGATGACTACAAGAAGACTTAATGTCAAGAGAATAGAGTAGGTCTCCATATGGGAAGTTTGTTTCTGAATCAGAGGGAAACTTGAGCCAATACATGGTTGGCAACAGTGGAGCAGAAAAGGAATGCCAGATTTCAAAGATCTGATGTACCACACTGCATTTATTCATCTAGGGCAGAATATTCACAAATGTTAGGCTTGGCTTGACAAAAATGATGAGGAAATTCAGACCCTACTAAATGAAAAATGAGAACTCCACAGGATTTACTAGCAAGATAGTCCATCTATCTCTACGAAGGCGGTGTTTTAATTCCATCAAAAGTAAAGTACAAACAAAGCTTTCAGGATTCTTGGCTCAGTAACAAAGCAGATGAAGTTCAGTTTTATTCTAATAATAATAGCCTAAAGCATTTCTACAGTTCCCTGAAGACTATTTATGGGTCAAAGACCTATGATGCATCTCAGCTACTCAGCGCTGATAGAACCACATTGATCAATGAAAAGGATATGATGCTGGAGAGAGGGGATGAACATTTACAAAGTGTTCTCGACAGACCATCACCAATCAATGCAAAAACCATTGACCCTCTATCTCAGGTTGAAGTCAATCCCTCTCTAGTTGAACTTCAACTGAAGAAGAGGTTTAGAGCATCATTAAGTTTCTTTCATGAGGCAAAGCACCTGGTGTTGATTCTATTCCAGCAGAGATTTACAAGGCAAAGGATCCATTGCTCAAACAAAAGCCAACTGAAATTTTCTGGTTATGTGGCAAGAGAAGATTATCCCCCTCCAGGAAATCAAGAATGTCTCCATTGTTCATATTTATAAAGGAAGAGGAAATGGATTGTCCTGTGACAATCACAAGAGTATCTCTCTCTTAGTCACTGCTGGTAAGATTCTTGCCAGAGCCCTCCTTAATTGGTTAATCCTTTACCTGAAAGATGGTCACTTCCATGACAGTTTGTATGACTTTGGAAACAAACAAAGAATGGCCAATATGGTATTTCCTTCCTGACAACTCCAGGAGAAATGCCAAGAGCAAAATAGAGAAGTCACTTTTCTGTCATGGAGTGGGTATGCTTCCTTACTGGTCCTCTAGACTCATGGTTGCTTATTGCATGAGTTTTTAAAAGTTCTTTGCCAGTGTTATCATTGCATACATTGTCTTCTTGGTTCTGTTCACTTCACTCTGCACCAATTCATACAAATCTTCTCAGACTTCTCTGAAACCAATCCTTTCATTATTTTATCCAACATATCCATATATCCATTTGGAGCTTATATTATTTGGAGTAGATGCTGGTCTATACCTAATTTCTGCTAGATTGCTTTCTAGGTTTCTTAGCAGTTTTTGTTTAATAATGACTCCTTCCCGTAATACCTAGGATCTCCAAGTTTTTTAAATGCTAGATCACATTTATTTACTTCTGTATGTTGTGTACCTAATCTATTTTACTGATTGATGTCTCTATTTGTAATCAGTACCAAATTATTTTGAAGGTTATGACTTCAGAGTACAAAAATGAGACTTCTTGTACATGGTCAATGTGGGCATTTATTTTACTTAACTTTGTCTATTGTTTTATGGAGTTTGTTTTTTCTTTTTTTTCCTATTGTGAAGTAGGAGCATTATGGGACAGAAAGAAAACAGATTTTTCTTGATTGAAAAAATTATTCTCACTTTAAAAAAATAAAGATTTTTCTAATTCTGACATTGTTCTGTTCTTTCCTTTTTTGAAATCTAGTATGAGAAAATCTAGTAAGTAAAACAAATAGAAGGAAAGTCTATGAGCTGGAAGAGGGGAATAGTAGGAGAAGGGCCCTCTTTTGCCTGAGTATCTTAGGGTGCTGCCATTTTAGCCTGAAGGCACCTAGGCTGTAATATATGTGGACTCTTCTTGGAAGATTACATCCACATAAGTTGTCAAAATACAAATCTAAAAAACATAGATAGATATGTCTGGAATCTTGCCCATCCCTCTCTAAGGGAGAATATGATTGCTAGCTTGAGGAGAGCATGAGGAGAGGTCAGAAGGCTGGCCATTCTGTCCTTCAGTGACTGAAAGAAAAGTATTGAACTAGAATTATATCTCTCTTTTCCCCTCAGCTCCCTGACAATATTCTGGGTGCAGGGATAGATAGGTCTTGATCTCAATCTCCCCAAAAGGAAGGAGGATGGTTACTCCAAGCCTACAACTGCCACCTTGCCCCCTTCTTCCCATTGGCGAGATCACAATTTGTATTTAACTGGCAGTAAAGCCTACCACGTGCTCTTCCCTTCAATTGCAATGATGTGGCAAGTAAGCTAAGGGGGGGCAGGGATTTTGAATGGGCACGTCATTTTTATTTTGTATCCTTGATTTCTAATAATCCTTAATAAACCTCATAAAATATAATATTTTTGTTAGTAGAAATATAATTTAATTTTTACACATCTTCTCTGAGATATTTTATGTTTCCTTCTATTTTGTCAGTCTTTTGACTTTGCTTTATTAATTCTTGCTGTTTTGCAAGATCATTGTTAAATACAAATTGTGATCTCGCCAGCCTGGGGACTCAGGTGAGATTATAGGGAATTCTGGGAAATACCAATGACTTCTGGGGTTCAAAATCTCCATTTTTACAGGTGTCTTGCTTGAGGAGCAGCCAGAAGGCCAGTGTCATTGGACTAAAGAGTAGGTAGCAGGGAGTGAGATGTAGGAAGGTAGGAAAGGTTCATGGAAGGTGGGGTGGGACTAGCTTTTGAAGGGCTTTGAATGCCAAACAGAGGATTTCGTATGTGACAAGGAGCCACTGGAGTTTGTTGAGTGAGGAGGGGCATAGACCTAGGCTTTAGGAAAATCTCTTTTGTGGTTGAATGGAGAATGGACTGGGGAAGGAGGAGACAGGGAGCAGGTGGAGCCCACCAGTAGCTAGTACCAACAGTCCAGGTGCACCAGGGTGATGGCAATATCAAAGGAGAGATAAAAGTATATTTGAGAGATGTTACAAAGGTGAGATCAACAAACCTTGGCAAGAGATTGGATGTGGGGAGTGGGATAAGAGAATTTTGTTATAAATTTTCCCTAGTCTGTTGTTTCTCTTCTAATTTTGGTTGCATTGGTTTTGTTTGTACAAAACCTTTTTAATTTAACATAATCAAAATTGATAAATAGATTTAAGAAATCATCAACATAGAAAAATTGAATTGAGGGGAGCTGATGAGACCACTAAGTGAAATAATATGGAAGAGGACAAGAGGGTGCAGGACAGAGCTCTATGGGATTCCCAGGAAAGGAGACTGAGATAGGTAACCAGGAGAGAGAGAGGATATCTCAAAAGTCCAGAGAAGAGAGTAGCCAGGAGAAGAGGGTGTTCCCCAGGATCAAAGTCTGCAGAAAGTTTAAGAAGGATGAAGACAGAAAGAGCCATTGGATTGGCAATTAGATCATTGGTAACTTGGGAGATAGTAGTTTTGTGTGAATAATGAGGGCAGAAGTCAAACTGTAGAGTCAGGAATAGAGACAGGGAAAGACAGACAGACAGAGACAGAGACCAAGAGAGACAGACAGAGACAGAGAGACAAAGAGAAAAGAGAGAAAGGCTCACCTTTTCTCTAAGCTGTTTTCTATAAGTTAAAAAACAAAAACAAAAACAAAACCCAAACCACTTTCTCCAACTTGAAGAAAAGGGAAAAAAAACCCATAAAAGGATAATACCTGCAGGGCAAGGTTGTTAAGCTACAGATAAATCGAACAGCTGGAAACTCTTTAATTTATCTCTCTGTAGAGGGTGTTTTCTGCTTTATTGAGAGGAAAAAAGAACTTTTAAAGCTTCATTGTTATCAACTGTTTACTCAGTTGTATTTACTGGGTACATTATTACTTTAGATGAAAGATTCCTTCTTGGGCCCTGGTTTAACATTTCCATCTCTCTATAAACTGTGAGTTCCTTGACTACCACTGTTGTACATTCAAAGTCTGGGGTCCTTCTCTGAGCAGTATGTAGACAGACACTCTGTTCTCCATCCTGGAATACTTATAATATGGGCAAATCTGGCCTCCAAGAACCACTAACTCATAGGAACCTGAAACCCCTCTCGCTTGGGGAACTTGGCTCACTGACTGGCAGGAGCCTGGCCTATGTCTCCCTCCACTTGAATAATTCCTGCCAATTTTTTACTGCTTTAATAGCTTCCCAGCCCTTCTGTCAAACAAACTGACAACCACGACTGGCTTTTATATCTCTAAACCTAGATAAAATACAATAATAAAATTTGTTGTTCTTCAGTCATGTTTGACTCTTTTTCATGACTCCTTTTGGGGTTTTCTTGGCAGAGGTACTGGAATGGCTTGCCATTTCCTTCTCCAGTTCATCTGACAGATGAGGAAACTGAGGCAAACAGGGTTCAGTGACTTGCCCAGGGTCACAAAGCTAGGAATTTAAACATTTTCCAATTATATTTTAATTCGGTTGCCCTCAGGAGTGTTGTGAGCCACATGTGGCCAGGTGTTTGACACCCGTGGTGAATGTGGCTAAAAGTGACTTAGTTCCAAATAGGGTAGGCAGTGGGCTTATACTCCTTTAGGGAGGAATTTTCACTGCTGTGGGTTTGTTAGGACAATGTATAGCATGTTAGGCACTTAAACACACACATATGAACAGAAACATAGTTATAAACAAATTCTGTGAGTCTAAATGAGAATTTGGCAAGATTGGCCAGCAATGTCCAAGGCAAATTTCCTATAAGGACCATGGAAGTCTTTTAAAGTGAAGCAGCCCAGGGCATGTTTAGGTTCTATTAGAAGGTAAAAATCTAGGTTCAAAGCCACCATTTTACTATGGAAAAACAAACAAACAAACTTGAGTATTCTACTTTGCATCAGAGCCATTTTATTAAGATAGATAGAGATAGGGGGCAGCTGGGTAGCTCAGTGGATTGAGAGCCAGTCCTAGAGATGGGAGGTCCTAGGTTCAAATCTGGCCTCAGCCACTTCCCAGCTGGGTGACCCTGGGCAAGTCACTTGACCCCCATTGCCTAGCCCTTACCACTCTTCTGCCTTGGAGCCAATACACAGTATTGACTCCAAGATGGAAGGTAAGGGTTTAAAAAAAAAAAAGATAGATAGAGATAGAAGTTGGATAGATAAATGAATAGAAGATAGAAGATAAATAGATGATGGATAGATAAATGAATAGAAGATAGAAGATAAAAAGGTGGAGAGAAGATAGATGATGGATAGATAAATGAATAGAAGATAGAAGATAAATAGATGGGAGAGAAGATAGATGATGGATAGATAAATGAATAGGAGATAAAAGATAAATAGCTGGAAGAGAAGATAGATGATGGATAGATAAATGAATAGAAGATAGAAGATAAATAGATGATGGATAGATAAATGAATAGGAGATAGAAGATAAATAGATGATGGATAGATAAATGAATAGAAGATAGAAGATAAAAAGGTGGAGAGAAGATAGATGATGGATAGATAAATTAATAGGAGATAGAAGATAAATAGATGATGGATAGATAAATTAATAGGAGATAGAAGATAAATAGATGATGGATAGATAAATGAATAGAAGATAGAAGATAAATAGATGATGGATAGATAAATGAACAGAAGATAGAAGATAAATAGATGATGGATAGATAAATGAATAGAAGATAGAAGATGGCTAGATGGAGGGAAGATAGAGACAGACAGATGATAGATAGATAAATGGAGAGAAGATAACTAGACAGACTAATAAAACATTTATTAAGCACTAATTAGTCACTATTCTAAGTACTGGGGATATAATGCAAGTAAGATAGTCCCTTCCTTTTTCTCAAGAAACTTAAATTCTTTAAAAAAATAGTTTGTTTCCCCCAATTACATGTAAAACAATTTTTAACATTCTTTTTTTTGTTGTTGTTTTGAGTCCTAAATTCTCCCCCTCCTTCCTACCTTTTCGTCTTTTCTTCTCTTCTTCCCTCCTCCCTGAGATAGTAAGCAATCTAATATAGGTTCGATGTGGGCAAACATGTAAAACATTTTTTCCATATTAGTCATTTTGCAGAAGAGATCTCATATAAAACGAAATAGAAACAAAGTGAAATATAGTATGCTTCAGTCTGCATTCAGATTTCATCAGTTCTTTCTCAGAGGGCAGATGACACTTTTCATCCTGAGTCTCTGAGATTGTCTTGGATCACTGCATTGTGGAGAATAACGAGGCTGTTTAGTTGGTCAAAAAAAAATATTGCTCTCACTGAGTACAAAGCTCTTCTGGTTTGGCTCACTTTGCTTTGTCACAGTTCATGCAAGCCTTTTTAGATTTTTCTGAAATCACCCTGCTTGTGATTTCTTACAGCACAATAATATTCCATCACCATCATATACCACAACTTGTTCAGCCATTCCCAAATTGATGGCTAACCCTCCAATTTCCAATTCTTTTCTATTGTGAAAAGAATTGCTATAATTATTTTTCTACCTCCACCTTCTCTTTGGGATGCAGACTTAGTAATGGTATTGATGAATCAAAGGGTATGTTTGAGTCCTTTGAGCATAGTTCCAAAATGCTCTCCAGAATGGTTGGATCAGTCCACAACTTCGCCAACAATGTATTAGTATCTCAATTTTCCTACATCCTCTCCAGCATTTATGATTTTCCTTTTCTGTCAGATTGACCAATCTGATAGGCATGAGGTAGTATCTCTGAGTTGTTTTAATTTTCATTTTTTTAAAATAAAAAGTGATTAAGAGCATTTTCTCTATGACTATAGATGGCTTAGATAAAAAGTTTACATTCGAGATGAGGGGAAGGGTACCCCCGAAGGGGGCAAGATGGTGAGAGCAGTAAAAGAGGAGGAAAAGAAGTCCAGAGAATGAGCGGTGACTGTGGAATGTAGCTGGGGCCCTTTCTGAGATAATGGTCTAGGTAGGCACTCGCCATTCAGGAGAACAGGGTCTATTTTAATATTTATTTTAATATGTTGTATTAATACATAATATAATATATAGTATATAATATTATATTAATAATATAATAATATATATCTAAGATTATTTTAATAATTATCATTTCTTGGAGAAAAATGAACAATTTCTGGCTCACTGAAAATTTCTCTGTCCATCCATGTTTTCAGACTTTTATAACATTCAGAAAGAAAAACAAGATTCCACAAGTCAGGATTAAGTAAGTCTTAGATCTACCAAACAGAACAATAACAAATGAAAATATAGGCCATCCTGAAGAACTTTTTCCCTAATCCAGGCAAGGAGATTAGAGAAAAGGGAGACTGCTCTCAGAATGATTATAGGATTATATTGGATCAGAGATTTAGTGCCAAAAGGGATCTCTGAAGTGTTGTGTTGATCTTAGACATAAATTAGAAATTCTAAGATGGGAAGGTGAGGAGGAAGAACAGTCTAAGAATGGAGGACAATTTATACAAAGACGAAGAGATGAAATCGTTTATTGACATTGTCAGATCTATGCTTTAGTAATATCACTTTGCTGGCTTTGGCAACTAGGTGGTTTAGTGGATAGAGTATGGGATCTGGAGTCAGGAAGACATGAGTTCAAATTCAGTGTTTCAGACACTTCCTAGTTGTGTGACCCTGGGCAAGTCACTTAACCCTCATTGCCTAGCCCTTACTACTCTTCTGCCTTGGAACCAATACCTAGACAATTCTAAGACAAAAAGTAAGGGTTTTTAAAAAAAGATCCCCCCAGGCTCAAATGATGTTCATTCACGTTCAACTTTGTGATCCCATTTGGGTTTTCTTGTCAAAGATACTGGAGTAGCTTGCTATTTCCTTCTCTAACTCATTTTACAGATGAGGAAACTGAGGCAAACAGGGTAAAGTCACACAGTTAATAAATGTCTGAAGCCAGATTTGAACTCACAAAGATGAGTTTTCCTGTCTTCAGGGCTCTATGCACTATGGTGCACCCAGCTTCCTTCCTCAGATGAGAAGCCAGATCTAACAGAACTGTACTTGGGAGGGATGAATGCAAAGCCTCCTATTTGGGAGCATTGGGGGCTTGAGTGGGCAGATTTGGAAACCCCAGGCTTCTCTCTGGTGATCTTCAAGCAAAAGATGGACAATCGCTGGTCAGGAGTATCGCCCGAGGAACTCAGGTGTTTGGAGAGCTGGGTGTCCACCCAGTTTTGAAGGCTTGTGATCTTGTGCAAAGATGCTGCTGGCTGCTTTGGTGTGTCAGAGCAGTGGATGCGATGAGCTAGAGACAGCAGGCAGTCATCGGCCATCCATTAAATGCCAGTTATGAGTCAGACATGGCACTAGATTCTGCCAAATACAAAGAAAAACAAAAAATAAAATCTCAAACCACCAAATCTAAAAAACGAAAACAAAACAAAACAAAAATAACAAACCAAATCCAACACCCCTGTGCCTGCCCTCAAGGAACTCCCAGTCTAATGGAGGAGACGACTATGTTCAAACAAGATACCCAAAAGGTCCATGGATGGGGATCTGGTTCAAAGGGGATTGGGAAAGACTTCTTGTAGAAGGTGGAACTGTGGCTGAGCCTTAAAGGAAGCCAGAGAAGGCACAGTGAGGAGGCAGAAAATGTCAGACTTGGGGCAATAGGTGAAAATGCTCAGAGTGGAGAAATGAAGCATCTTGAGTGTGGAACAGTTGGACCTCGGATATGCAGAGGAGGATAAAGTGTAGGAAGACTGGAAAGAGGTGTGTTGGGGGGAGAGAGCAGCCTATAAAGGACTTTGAATGTCAAGCAGAGGATGTGTTATTTGATCCTGTGTAATGAGAAGGCTGCCTTATGAGTTTTCTTTTGGAAGCAGACCTCTGAAAATTCCCTAGAAGGATCTGTGAGGAAATAAAATGATGACAGAACGCACAGAAAGTGATTATGAAATCCTCTGCTGTAGACACTGTAGTCTTGAAGAACCTGACCTCCTTTCTAGAGAAGGAAGGGAGAATGGTGTTCACTCGATATGGAAGCACTCTCTGAATAGGAGAGCATGCTGCTAATTCAGACTATTGCCATGAATCCAAACTTTGGGGTCTGAATCCATATCTATATCTAGTCAAGTCAGGTCAAGGCAACAAGTATTTATTAAGCATCTACTGTATGCTAGTCATTGTGCAAGGCACTGGGGGTACAAAGAAAAGGCAAAAAACAGTGCCTGCTCTCAAGGAGCAGGGTTTTTCCTCTACTTATGGGGAAGACAACATGCAAACAATTATGCATAGATTGAAGACTTCATGGAAGGAAGAAGAAGGGCCCTGGTTGTTAAGAGTTTAATTGCCAAACAAATCACTTCATAGTTGACCCTGAAGGTAATAGGGAGCCACTGGAATTTATTGAGTTGGTTTGGGAGAGGATGGTGACCCTATCAGATCTATGATTTAGGAAACTAAGTGGAAGACAGAGAAAGAGTTCCAACTGCACACTGGGCGGACTATCCCTAGGACAGTGATGGTGAGCCTTTTAGAGACCTAGTGCCCATACTGCAACCCTCATGGGCATGTGAGCCATCCCCTAACCCCAGACAGGGAAGGGAGGAGGAGGAGGAGCACTCCCATTGGGCTGCTGGGCAGAGGGGTGGGTGATGTGAAAAGTGTCCTCTGGCAAGGTGGAAAGGGGGAGAAGAGCAGTCCTCTCTGGCATATGTTTCCATAGGTTCGCCAGCATGGCTCTAGGATGTTGTTACTCTTTGCAGGGGATGCTTTTGCTCCTAAAAAAAAAAAGAGAAATCTGAACCCTGGGTGGTGCATGAATAGCTGAGATACTCTAAGTGGAGCCAGCATCAGTCCTAGAAATCTCTCTTCTAGAGAGTGCAACAGATCTGCCTTTAATAAATGGTATAGCTCAAAAGTAGAAGACCTGTTCGTCTCAGTGTGTAGCTCTCCATCCATTTCCACAATCAGTTTCCTGGAACTTGTTGGAGATCATTATCTATCCTGGCATGCTCCAAAGCCCTCGTTGTTAAACTCTGAGTCTCTTTGATGGCCAGAATCATTCAAATGACACCATAGCAACTCAGAAGGATTTAAAATAGAAGGCAAGATCCATAACTCTATTAGTCTGGAGCCCTAGCCAATTGATACTCAGGTTCAAATGAGAAAGTGCTGCAAATAACAAGAGAAAAAACTCACCGTTACAAGACTTGGTCAATTGTTTGTTTTTTCAGACTTGGCCAACTCTTTGTGACCCCTTTTGGGGTTTGCAATAAGGACTCTAGGTCTTTATTGAAGGATAGGCAAGATTGGGGGGGCACTGTAGGGTCATGGATTGAAGGCTTGCCTTGAACTCAGGAAGATGTACATGGTTTATGTTCTGTTGCTGACTGTGCTGACTATGTCACTGCAACCCTTATCCATCCTCCACAGGATTGCCAAAGTGGTCTTTCTGAAGCCCATGCCATTCCCCTCCTACAGAAACACTCTTCTGCTTGACTTTTAAAATCCATCACAGCCTTGCCACAACCAACCTCCTTTTCTAGTCATGTTACACATGATGGCTTCCCTCCCTGCACTCTACATTCAAGCTGGTCTTACCATTCCTCACACATGGCATTACCTTTGCCATGGGCTGTTTGCCATGCAGTCCCATCTCCCCTCTACCTTGTCAGATTCCTTACTTCTTTCAAGGCTTAACTTTGGCCGTACCTTCTACAAGAAACTGTCCTAGATACCCTCGGCCGATCATACTCACCTTCCATAAATGATCTTGCATTTGCAACTGGGTTTATTTATTTTTCTTCCCCCCCTTTTTTTTACCAATTACATGTAATAACAAATTTCCACATAAATTTTCATAAGTTACATGATTGAATTTGTCTCCCTCTCTCCCTTCCATTCCCATTCCCAGTGCTGGCAGGAGAGTCTAATTGGTTTATACACATATTATTATAAAACATATTTCCATTTTGTTCATTTTTGTAAGAGAGAAATCTTATAAAACCCAAACCTCAAAACATAAACCCAAGTAAACAAGTGAAAAATTATATGCTTTCATCTGCATTCCGACTCCAACAGTTCTTCCTCTGGAGTGGATGGCATTCTTGTCTTAAGTCCCTCAGAACTGCCATGGGTCACCACGGTATTACTGAGAGTAACTAAGTCTTTCACAGCTGATCATTCCACCATATTGCAGTTACAGTGTACCATGTTTTCCTGGGTCTGCTTATTTCACTCTGCATCAGTTCATGGAGATCTTCCAGCTCTTTCTGAAATCATCCTGTTCATCCTTCCTTATAGCACAATAGTATTCCATCACCATCACAGACCACAATTTGTTCAGCCATTCCCCAACTGAGGGACACCCCCTCATTTTCCAATTCTTGTCATCACAAAAATGAGCAGCTATCAATATTTTTGTACAAGTAAGTCCTTTCCCATCAAAAAACATCTCTTTGGGATACAGGTCTTGTAGTGGTATTACTGGATCAAAGAGTATGCATTATTTTATAGCACTTTGGGTATAATTCCAAATTGTCCACCAGAAGGGTTGGATCACTTCACAACTCCACCAACAATGTAGTAGTGTCCCAATTGTGCCACATCTCCTCCAGCATTTATTACTTTTTCTTTATGTCATATTGACCTATCTGATAAGTGTAAGGTGGTACTTCAGGGTTGTTTTTAATTGCAACTCGGTTTACAATAACGTAGGGCTTGTATCTTTGATGCAGAAGGAGATAGGACTTCGGAGTGGTGGAGAGAATGATGAGTTTGCCATATCAGAGCTTCTTTAGCAGTTCCAGAGACTCTTTGTCAGAGACACATTTGGTGGGAGAACCTAGAGATATATAAGAAAAGTTGGTTCTTTAGTTTATTGTCGCTTTCTATATTGTGTCTCAAAGATTGTTGGAATGGTTCTCCATGGGTGAGACTGGGCTCTGATTCTTGGTCTGAGCTGAGATTTCATTTTTCTCCTAACCAAAGAGCACATTTTCTCTTGTATATTTTCTGTTATAGTCTAATCTTTAGAATCTTTTCAAATTCTAATTGCTATTGTTTTGGGTAAATTGATTTATTTTATGGTTGTGATGTGTAACCAGCATTTGACAGAAAGGGGATAAACTGGTGGGTATAAACTATGGGATGTCCTCTCCCTTCAATGGGACAAGGGGATCAGCTTTCCTACCCCTAGCTTGGAACAGGGATATTTGAGGGGGCAGATAAATTTAATTCTGAGTTAAAACTCCTCTTGAACAGAGCCAATTGCTCGTTGTTTAGTCATTTTTCAGACATGTCTAACTCTTCATGACCCCTTTGGGGGTTTTCTTGGCAAAGATACTGAAATAGCTTGCCATTTCCTTCTCCAGCTCATTTTACAGGTGAGGAACTGAGGCAAACCACCTGTGTACAACTCTTCGTGTTCCCATTGGAGTTTTCTTGGCAGGGACCCTGGGGTGGTTTACCATTTCCTTCTCCAGCTCATTTTACAAATGAGGAAATGAGACAAAAAAGGGTTAAGTGACTTGTCCGAGGTCACACCACTAGTAAGTATCAGATTGGATTTGAACTCAAGAAGAGTCTTTCTGGCTCCAAGCCTGGAACTCTGTGCACTATGGCACCACCTACTTGCCCTGGGCAGACAAGGGAAGGAGCCTATCCTGATCTCTCCTCCTGCTCCCCTGAAGGTGAAAATCACCTTGGAAAGGGGAGGGTCATAGATTTCAGAGATAGCAATCCTTGCTACGTGGGAGCTGTGTCTATATACTTAGACAACCCATGTGGGTATATGTACCTTTACACCTTTATTCATAGTCTATGTCTTCATTTACCTGTCATCACAGTCAATAGAATGGGAATTCCTTGGGGAGAGGGAATCTCCTATTTGCCTTTGGGTCCCCAGCACTTAGTACAATGTCTGTCACTCATGAGATGCTTAATAAATGTTTGTTAATTGGTTGTTTGGCACTAGACCAATTACTTAGGCTCTCGGAGCCCTACTTGATTCTCTAAGTCTATAAGCTACAGATGAGTCACTGATATGAATCAGAGGAGGATGTTCGGTTTCTGCAAACCCACACATCAACGAAATTACAAGTGTGGGCTCCTTCTCCTCCTTCCCCGAAACACAAAACCACAGGATTGTGTAGAAGTCCAGTCCAATGGTCCGGTTCCACCCATCTTAGGCTGTTGCCCATCCTTCTTAGAATTTCACTGGGGGAGGGGACTGCTAGGTGGCTCAGTGGATAGAAGAGACCAGAGGTCCTGGGTTCAAATATGGCCTCAGACACCTCCTAGGCTAACCACTTACACCAGATTGTTGAACTCTTACCAGTCTTCTGCCTTAGATCCAATACTTAGTATCATCAATTCTAAGAATGAAGGCAAGGATTAAAAAAAATCTCACTGGGACAAGAAATGCCCCCAAGGGCAACCTCTGCATATCCACATTCCCTGGTGAAGTGGTAATTGGATTGCTCTCCAAATTGGTCTTCTCTCAGGAGCCTAGTGACTCCATGGTGACTCCACATTAGATCTGTGTTCCAAGGCCATTGAACTTCTTACCATGAGCAGCCAAATGGGCACCCGACTCAACAAATTTTGCATGCACCATTGAACATGATGTAAGCTCTATCTAAGAAAGAGAGGTAAGGTATATCTTACCCTCTGGGGCATATGGAGTTGTAGGGAGGATTAGCACCTCTGGTGGAAGGGCTTGCCTCTGGTATCCATCCACCTGTCGCCCAACTCTCATCTGTGGCTCCAAGAAGATGTGGCATGCACAGCAGCCACACTCTGGTAAAATTGTCATACGATGGGCTAAGTCAGGTTGAGGGTAATTGATTAGGGGGGATGTCTACCCCAAGGGCGTGAAGGCTTCCCCCAGCAGAATGGGCAGATGAGAACAGTTTTTTCCAGTGGCCATGAAAGTGACTGAAGTAGGTGCTGTGGAACACCCAGAGCTTAGCTAGGCACCAAACCTTCAAGGTCATCCACAGCATCCTGGGCATCCCTGGGCATTCTGACTTTTGTCCTGCCCCTGGACTTGGATGACTCTGGAGGAGAGAGTGAAGCTCATGACTTTGTGTAACTCTGCCTCACTGAACTCCAATTCATGTGTGCATCAAGATGTCATTGGTCCTCTTGATGAACAACAGATCTCATCATCCATTGTCCACCTCAGGAATCCCCTGAAGGCCAGACAAGGGTGTCCACAAATCTCTTCTTTATCTGGATGGCTTCTCCCAAGAGAGCCTTGTAGGGTATCAGTAAGGTGGAATGACAAGGAAGGCACTAGGAGGGAAAGAATCCATCTTCCTTGTCTCAGAAGCCTTTCCCGATCCTCTTTAGTATTGGAGCCTTCACGCTGAGATTATCTCCAGTTTATCCTTCCTGTATCTTGTGTACATAAAATTGTCTCTCCCATTAAACTGTGGGCTTCTAGCGAACAGGCGTGATCTCACTTTTCTTTGTCTCTCCGGCAGTTAGCACAGTACCTGGGGCTTAATAAATGTTTATTGAAAGACTGGGTAGTAGAAACCAAGGGAGAATGATTTCTGGGGAAGAGAATCGTTAGCATGAAAACAGAGCCTACGACACGCAGCATGCACCTAGAACATAAAAGGTAAATAGTGTCAGCATAGTTCCGCTGCATCGGAGTCTTGGATTGCCCCCTACATCTGTGTACCCCAGTCATTCTTCCCACTTGCGGTCTATCTATTTATACAATTTATACAACACAGGAGAGTGAGAGTGTGCTGTGGGGTGGGAACAGCTTCTTACCACACTATTTCATTAAATGCCTTGCTTTGAATGAATTGTGTCACCTGGCAGATAAGAAAGGAAAGTGCATTGATGAGGGCTTTTCAGCTACAGTTCCCAGTGGCAGTAGATTCTCAGAGTATGATAAAGCTGGGGTAGCTGTTGTTGTCCAATTCTTCATGGCCCCATTGGGGATTTTCTTTTTTTTTTCTCCTAGATATTTAATTTTATTTATTTAATTAAGTAATTAAAAATATTTTCCCATGGTTACAAGATTAATGTTCTTTCCCTCCCTTCTGTCCTCCCCTTTCTGGAGCTGATGCGCAATTCCACTGGGTTTTACATGTGTCATTGATCAAGACCTATTTCTATATTATTAATATTTGCACCAGGGTGATCGTTTAGAGTCTACACCCCCAATCATATTCCCATTGACCCATGTGATTAAGCAGTTGTTTTTCTTCTGTATTTCTGTTCCCCATTTGGAGTTTTCTTGGAAAAGGTACTGAAATAGTTTGCCATTGACTCCTGCAACTCATTTTACAGTTGAGGAAACTGAGGCAAACAGGGTTAAGCAACATGTCCAGGGTCATATAACTAGTAAGCATCTGAAGTGGAATTTGAACTCAGGTCTTCTTGACTCCATGCCCTGATGTTCCGCACCATCTAGGGTCCCCCCCCAACCTTTCGGTAGCTTCCAGAAAAAGTGGGACATGACAGGAACTCCTTCGGGGTGTGGATGTCTCCACATGACCTCATTATTATGTTTGGGAAGATCTCAGCAGAACACAAAGAATGACTGCTCAGGGTGTGTCCTGGGGCAGTTGGCAGCTCCCCGTTCCCCAGTGTCAGCTCTGCAGCTGGGATGGATCCCTCTTGGTGGAGCCTGCTTCAGTGAGAACATGTTGAGTCAGGTTTGGGTTCCATTTGCTTGTGTGTGGGGAGGGGGCAGACTTACTAGACTGGTCTAGGAAGCTGATGCCAGCTGGGTCTTTAGCAGAACCCCTAATAGAGTCTCGTGTGCTCTTCTTTGGACGCCATGAAAACCACCCATGGGTGGATCCAGGGCTTGTTCAATGGCCCAACCCAAAGAACAATGGCAACTGTGGAGGCCTCTCAGAGAATGCCCTCTAGTGGTCAGGCGTTGCCCTCAGTGAGAGGCCTTAGATAAAGACATAGAAAGCGAGCTTTTCCCATCACAGATGGACTATGGGCATGAAGCCAGTAGGTAAAACCATGACAGTGAATAAAGGAGCAAAGGTTAAAAAAATCAACCAACAAGAACCTTTTATGTGTCCTAGACCCATCTGGCAGCTAGGCAGTGCAGTGGTTAGAGCTCAGGGCTTTGGAGTCAAGAAGGCTGAGAGTTCAGATTTAGCCTCAGACACTAATTCAGCTGTGTGACCCTGGGCAAGTCCCTTAAGTTTCCTCAACTGTCAAATGAGCTGGATAAGGAAAAGGCAAACTACTCTTATTATCTTTGTCAAGAAAACCCCAGATGGGACCAGGAAGAGTCGTACGTGGTTGAGAATGACTGAACAACCACACACCCCTTTGGCAGTCTGGGGAAGGCTATGGACCTCTTCTCAGGAGGATGTAGAATCAAACACTCCTCTTTGAGGAGGAAGGTAACGTCTGAGGTATTCATTCCCCTGTGCTTGGCTTTTAGAAAAAGGAGACAACACACAGACAGGGAAAGACAGAGATCTGAAGACAGAGACAGAAAGGGGAGAAAGAGGGAGGGGACAGAGAGAGAAGAGAGAGGGTGAGACAGAGAAAGGCAGAGGATAGAGAGACATAGAGGGTGACATTGAAGATAGAGGGAGACAGAGAGACAGAGAGAAAGAGATGTAGAGAGAGAAGATAGAGACAGAGAGAAGAGAGTGAGAAGAGAAAGACAAAGGCAAAGGAGAGAGATAGAGAAAAAGAGAGAGAAAGAGAAGAGAGGGAAAGAGAGAAAGGCAGAGGATAGAGAGACATAGAGAGGGCAACATTGAAGATAGAGGGAGCCAGAGAGAAAGAGATGGACAGAGAGAAGATAGAGACAGAGAGAAGAGAGTGAGAAGAGAGAGAAAGACAAAGGCAAAAGAGAGAGATAGAGAAAAAGAGAGAGAAAGAGAAGAGAGGGAAAGAGAGAAAGGCAGAGGATAAAGAGACATAGAGAGGGCAACATTGAAGATAGAGGGAGACAGAGAGCCAGAGAGAAAGAGATGGAGAGAGAGAAGATAGAGACAGAGAGAAGAGAGTGAGAAGAGAGAGAAAGACAAAGGCAAAAGAGAGAGATAGAGAAAAAGAGAGAGAAAGAGAAGAGAGGGAAAGAGAGAAAGGCAGAGGATAGAGAGACAGAGAGAGGGAGACATTGAAGAGAGAGGGAGACAGAAAGAGCCATAGAGGAGATAGAGAGAAAGAGATGGAGAGAGAGAAGCTAGAGACAAAGAGAGAGAAGAGAGAGACAGAAAAAGGCAAAAGAGAGACAGAGAGAGGGAGAAAGAGAGTCAGAAAGAGAAGAGAGAAACAGAGAGAAAGAGAGGGAGACAGAGAAGAGAGAGGGAAAGAGACAGAGAAAAAGAGAGAGAAAGAGAAGAGAGGGAAAGAGAGAAAGGCAGAGGATAGAGAGACATAGAGAGGGCAACATTGAAGATAGAGGGAGCCAGAGAGAAAGAGATGAAGAGAGAGGGAAAGAGAGAGACAGAGAAAAGCAGAGGATAGAGAGAGATATTGAGGGAGAGAGAAAGATAGAGGGAGAGAGTGAAGGAGAGAGACAGAAAGAGATAGAAGCAGAGAGACAGAATCAGAGGAGAAATAGGGAGAGAGAAAAGAGAAAGGGAGACTGAGAGAAGAGACAGAGACAAAGAGAGATGTCCAGAAGGGAGGAGGGAGTTGAGAGGTTTCTTGGGGAATCGTGGCCCCTACAGAGAATCATGTGGTCCCAGGGATAGCAGAGGACAGAGGCAGCAGTAGAGTAACAAGCCAAGGAATCTCTGCACCAAGAAAGATGTTGAAAGCTACAAGGGACAGAGCAAACTAACTCGCCCATCCTGCAAGTGAATTACGTGGTCTCTGCAGGCTGGAGGATCTTTGATTAGAATGATTAGGAGCCTTAAAGAGGACTGTATTCCTTCACTTTACAGATGGCCTTTGAGTCCAGAGAAAACTAGCTTTCCATCCTCACTTTTCCCTGCAGTAGCTACTAGGGCAGCTCCCACACTTTTCTGAGCCTCCCTTTTCTCCTCCATAAAATGGGGTGAAAATGCCTTCAATGTTTTCTCTTGTTTCAAGAGTCAAAGGAAGAAAGGTCTGTAAAGCATTTTGAAATTCTTCGAGAGTTCTGGAGACAGCTGCTAGAATCACTTTCCGTATTTCTAAGAGCCGAGATCTCCAGATAAGTGAGGAATTGTACAAAAGCCTCGGGTGCCGATAACTGTGAGCCTCTAAGACTCTAAACATAATTCACAGAGCAGGCTATGTCAGTATTGGCCCTGCTGTTTTCCAGAGGAAATAACGAAATCTCTTTGTTGTTTGCTTTAAACCCTTACCTTCTGCCTTAGAAAGGATACTAAGGACAGGTTCCAAGGCAGAAGAGTGTAAGGGATAGGCAACTGGGGTTAAGTGACTTGACCAGGTACTTCAGTTAAAATTCTACCCTTTTCAAGAATATTTCTTAATGGTAGTGCCTTTCCTTCTGTCTCAGAAACTAGGAAGTGTCTGAGGTCACATTTGAACCCAGGACCTCCTGGCTCCTTATCCACTGAACCACCTAGCTGCCCCAAGATAACTGAATCTCAAAGAGAAGATGACTTGTTCAGAGCCACATAGAAGAACTGAGATTCAAACCCAGATCTCCTGACTCAAAGTTTAGCCTTCTGAAGAGGCTGGGTAGGGAGGGAGAGAAGAAAAGAAAAGAAAGTAATCATTTATTTAGCCTCTAATGTATGCCAGGTTTGGCACTTTACAAATATTTTATTAGATCCTCATGTCAATCTTACGAGGTAGGCTCTATTATTCTCCTCATTTTGCAATTAAGGAAACAGAGGCAGACAGAGGTGAAGTGACATGCCCCAGGATCACACAATAAATATCTGATGTCAAATTTGAACTCGGGTCTTCCTGACACTAGTCCCACCACACTAGCTACTTACTATTTAAGAACTGTTTGTTCCTATTGTTTGACTATCTCTTGGGAATAGCTTTTGCCTTAAATATCTGTTGTTTATAAATCTTAAATCCTTTTCTGGAAAATTTGAAAAATTCAGTGTAAAGATTTTTGACATAATTGTTTTTTTTGTTGTTGTTGTTGTGTCATTTTAGTCTTGTCTGGCTCTTTATGAGCCCATTTGGGGTTTTCTTGGCAATGATAGTGGAATGGTTTTCCATCGTCTTACAGATGAGGAAATTGAAGCAAACAGGGATAAATGACTTGCCCAGGGTCACACAGCTAGGAAATACCAGAGGAAAGCCCATAGGTTTGGAGCAACTGGGAACTCTGGAAGGCAGGCTTTGCTGTTCTGGGACCTTTAGGAAGAATAGGTGCCAGCTAAACTGAGTTTTTTTCTAGCTGCTTCCTTTTACCACTCTCCATTGAACAAATCCACATCTCTTCTGTTCTTGAATTGCTGAAACAATAACAAACTCTTTTAATTGACAAATACCCTTCAAAGAGCTCTGAGGAATTGTTAGGTCACTGTAATGGCAAGCAGTTCTCTTAAGGCAAAGAACTGCAAAGCTTGTCACGTTGGATTTCTGGGCAAAGAAGACAAGTCAAGCCAGTTTCTTCACTTAACTGACTGTTCTTTGAACAGGACATGTCCTTTCCCGACTTTCTCAGTTTTGGAAGACTCCCATTTTCAGTTGCTGTCTCCCCCTGCCTTCAAATCCCAGCTAAAATTCTACCTTGTACAAGAATATCCCTTAATAGGCAACTGAGGTTAAGTGACTTACCCAGGTACTTCGGCTAAAATTCTACCTTTTTCAAGAATATTCCATAATGGTAGTGCCTTCCCTGTGTCGACTATCTCCAATTTATTCTGCCTAGATCTTCTTTGCACTTAGTTATTTACTCATTTTTTTGCCCATTAGCTTGTAAGCCAGATCCTCTTTTTGCCCTCCTTTTTTCCATGTATCCTCATGACTTAGCACAGTGCCTAGTACATAGTAGGCGCTGAGAAAATGCTCCTTGACTCGATTTCAACAAGATTCTCTTTCATCCAATCAATTTCAAACCTACGTTTAAAGCAAAATAGCCTTGAAATCTATTTCATACCCCTTACCCTGGTTTCTCCTTCAAAGACAAGAGCCAAGCAAGAGAGAATAACTCAAAGGGGGGCAAAATTCAGATCTCTTCTCATCTTGCAAGCTTGAAGTTTCCTTGTCAGCTAACTGCCAGCTGGGTTCTTAATTTCTCTGTCACAGCTGCTCTTTTCTTTTCTTTTTTCTTTTCTCTCCCTTCCCTACCTCTTCTCTCCTCTCCTGCTGGTTTCCTGAGCAATCCTGCTGTCTTTTTAAGTCCTCTCCTGCTGGATTCTTAATTATGGCTAATGGCTCAAATCAGAGACTCCTGGGTGGGGTGGTGGTTTATTTGCCCCATATGCCTTAAAACTCATCAATCCCACTTTTCTGTTAAGTATGAAGTCAGTGGTACTCATCCAATGCTCCCATAGCCTCCAATCAGTTATATGATTGAACACATTATGAGTATTAATCTCTCAAACTCTAAAAACACAGGAAATGAGCTGGAGTACTGCAGCCTCATCATTCCTCTCCCCTCCATCTCTCTTAGTTCTTTCATCTGAGGAACAAGTCTTTATCCCACCCTCTTTACAGCATATATTACTCCTAAACACTCCTTATTCACCAAAGGATTTTTTTCAGCTTTTTATTCACAAGAGTTCTTTTTCTGCTCTTTCATCAACCAAACTACTTAGAGGCATATAACTGGACCTGGAATCAGACAGACCTGAGCTTAACTCTGGGCTCAGGCACTTACTACCTGAGTGACTCTGGGCAGTCACTTAACTTCCATTTGCCTCAGTTTCCTCATCTCTAAAATGGGGACAATATTAGCATTGATGTCTCAGGGTTGTTTTGAGGATCAAATGAGATAATATTTGTGAAGTATTTTGCAAACCTTAAAGTGCTACAGAAATTATAGTTATATATATATACATATATATATATATATAAAGGCAGTAATGCTTATAGGTAAACTATATAGCATTCCTCTGATCTATCAGTCTAGTAATTCTGTTATAGAAGGAAAGAAAGAAGGAAGGAAGGAAGGAAAGAGGGAAGGAAGGAAGGAAAAAAGGAAGGAAGGAAGGAGGAAAGGAAGGAAAGAAGGAAAGAAGGGAGGGAGGGAGGAAGGAAGGGAAGGAGAAAGGGAGAAAGGAAGAAAAGAAGGGAGGAAGGAGGGAAGAAAGGAAGGAAGGAAGGAAAGAAGGGAGGGAGGGAGGGAAGAAGGAAGGAGGAAAGGAAGGAAGGAAGGAAAGAAGGGAGGAAGAAAGGGAGGGAGGGAGGGAGGAAGGAAGGGAAGGAGAAAGGGAGAAAGGAAGAAAAGAAGGGAGGAAGGAGGGAAGAAAGGAAGGAAGGAAGGAATGAAGGAAGGGAGAGAGGGAAGAAGGAAGGGAGGGAGGGAGGGAGGGAGGAAGGAAGGGAAGGAGAAAGGAAGAAAGGAAGGAAGGAAGGAAGAGAGGGAGGGAGGGAGGGAGGGAAGAAGGAAGGAAGGAAGGAGGAAAGGAAGGAAGGAAGGAAGGAAAGAAGGGAGGAAGAAAGGGAGGGAGGGAGGGAGGAAGGAAGGGAAGGAGAAAGGGAGAAAGGAAGAAAAGAAGGGAGGAAGGAGGGAAGGAAGGAAGGAATGAATGAAGGAAGGAAGGAAGGAAGAAGGAAGGAAGGAAGGAAGGAAGGAAGGAAGGGAGAGAGGGAGGAAGGAAGGGAGGGAGGGAGGAAGGAAGGGAAGGAGAAAGGGAGGAAGGAAGAAAAGAAGGGAGGAAAGAGAGAAAAGAAAGGAAGGAAGGAAGGAATGAAGGAAGGAGGGAAGGATAGGTTGCCCCTACATAACCTATTCTTGATGAAGCCATGATTCCTGCTTCCTTATCTATGATCACTAATCATCTCTTTCACAATACATTCAGTAATTTCCCTAGGAACTGAAATTAGTGATCATAGCTCTATAATTTACAGATTCCATCTTTTTGTTTGTTGAATAAGACACATCCCCTTCTCTAGACCTGCAAACACCTTCTCTCCCCATTCTCCAGTCTTTGAAAAGTCCCAGACATTTTTGCAATCGCATTCAATTGTTGGATTGTTCCAGTGCCTGAGGGATAGTTCATTTGGGTGAGGTGACTTCCATTCATCAAGTGGGAGCTAAGTGTTCCCTTACTGTTTCCTTCCTTATTTGGGGCATTTACTCTGTATTAGCTATTTTTGTTTTGTTCCTCCCTGGGCAGAAGTCTTGGAAGAAACCAGGTGTGTGCCTTTTCATTGATATCAGTTATTGTGCAATCTGCAGGGACTCTAGACTGGCAGTCCTATCTTTGGTGGTTCCTTAATCATCTTTTAGCATTTCTAATACTATTCTTTTTGAAAACAAATGTTAATTCTATGTTTTGTTTTTTGACAATCAGCTACATTTCCTAAAATGTGTTCCACCCCCAACCCAGGGGTGTGCTAATGAATTTGTAACAACTAGTTCTCAGACAAAAAAAGGATGCACAACACCCTTTTGAGTTTAATCTGCTTTATTAACATTTTCTTCATCACTTGTCTATAAAATCAACAGAATAGTAACTCCAACCCTGATTTGTAGCCTTTGCTAATTCCCAAGGTGTACATGCTCACACTGAAAATTTAGCAATCAGTTCTTGATTTCCAGTTTCTGCCTCCCTCCTCTTCCAGAGAGTAATTTCCTATAAGAAAGAAACCAAAAAGAAGAAAAAGCAAACAGTTCAGCACAAACAAGTCATACAAGGAAAAAGCCTGATATTGTACTGTGATTCAGTCATTCAGTCGTGCCCAACTCTTTGTGACCCCATTTCGGGTTTTCTTGGCAAAGAGGCTCGGGTGGTTTGCCATTTCCTTCTTTTAAAATTTTTTTTCTATTTTTAGGCAGAGATTAAGTGACTTGCCCAGGGTCACCTAACTAGAAGTTGTCTCAGGCCAGATTTGAAGCTAAGCTCTTGACTCCAGCCCTGGTGCTCTATCCACTATGCTACCTAGCTGCTTATTGCTATTTTCTTTGCTCCATTTTACAGATGAGGAAACAGAGGCAAAGGGGAGGAAGTGACTTGCCCAGGGTCACACAGCTCGTAAGTGTCTGAAGTTGGATTTGAACTCAGATTCTTCCTGACTTCAGGCCTAGTGCTTTATATGAGTCACCTAGCTGCCCCTGTCATTATATACAGTGTGATACCACTTCTCAGGGGATTGGTGCCTTCATAGCAACTCTTCATGTCAAGCTTGATAACTACTAGGTCAGAACGTTCATTTTCATTTGTTTTGTTGTTGCTGTTGCTCCTTTTACTTATATATTTTTAGTCACTGTATATACTGATTTCTTGGGTCTTTCTTCACTTTGCATCAGCTCATACGTTTTTCTGTGCTTCTCCATCATAGTCATCATGATTTCTTCCAGTGCAGTAATACTCCAGTGCCTTTGTGTACCACACTACTTGTTCAGTTTATTTCTAGTTGATGGGCAAGCACTTTGTTTGCAGCTTTGGCGTTCTAAAAAAGTTTGATAAATCTCTTGGTGTGTACAGTACCTTTCTGTCTTTTCTTTCCTTGGAATATGTGCCTAACAGTGGGACCTGTGGGTCAAAGGAGATGGATAGTTCAGTCAATTTTAAAAATCAGAATTCCAAATTGTTTTCTAGAACATTTGGACCAATTCACATTTCTACTAAAAATGTATTAGTGTGCCTGTCTGTCCGCAGCCCCTCCAACATGGACTGTTCTCACCTTTTGCTATCTTGGTCAGTTTGCTGAATTCGAGGTAAAAACTTAGAAATGTTTTGACTTGGATTTCTCTCAATACTTGGAATATTTTTTCATCTGAGTGTTAATAGTTTGCAAGTATTTTACAAGAATTATTTATTTCTTTTGATCACATTGCACTGGGGAATGGCTTTTTGCTTTTATATATTTTCTGTTCATTTATTAGGATTATTGGTTTCTGACTGATGCTCAGAAAATGGAAAGGTAGGAGGGGGGAAAGAAGGAAACAAACATTTATTTATCATCTACTATGTGCCAGGCACTTGTGCTACCAACTTTACAAATACTATTTCAGACAGAAGATAGACTTGAGCATGAGATCCACTTCATGGCCTTTCTTTCTTTCTTCTTTCTTTCTTCTTTTCTTTCTTTCTTTCTTTCTTTCTTTCTTTCTTTCTTCTTTCTTTCTTTCTTTCTTTCTTTCTTTCTCTTTCTTTCTTTCTTTCTTTTCTTTCTTTCTTTCTTTCTTTCTTTCTTTCTTTCTTTCTTTCTTTCTTTCTTTCTTTCTTTCTTTCTTTCTTTTCTTTCTTTCTTTCTTCTTCTTTTCTTCCTTTCTTCTTTCTTCCTTTCTTCCTTTCTTCCTTTCTTCCTTTCTTCCTTTCTTCTTCTTTCTTTCTTCTTTCTTCTTTCTTTCTTTCTTTCTTTCTTTCTTTCTTCTTTCTTTCTTTCTTTCTTTCTTTCTTTCCTTTCTTTTCTTTCTTTCTTTCTTTCTTTCTTTCTTTCTTTCTTTCTTTTCTTTCTTTCTTTCTTTCTTTCTTTCTTTCTTCCTTTCTTCCTTTCTTCCTTTCTTCCTTCCTTTCTTTCTTTCTTCCTTCCTTCCTTCCTTCCTTCCTTCCTTCCTTCCTTCCTTCCTTCCTTCCTTCCTTCCTTCCTTCCTTCCTTCCTTCCTTCCTTTCTTCCTTTCTTCCTTTCTTCCTTTCTTTCTCATCTTTTATCTTAATATCAATTCTAAGACAAAAGAGCAGTGAGGGTAGGCAACTGGGGTTAAGTGACTTGCCCAGAAGCATTTGAGGCCTGAGTTGAACCAGGTTTTCTTGACTCCAGGCTTGGCACTCTGTCCACTTTGCCTTGTGTTTTCTGTTATAAGTTGCCATCGCCTTGGGGAAGTCCAAGGGAGAGAATTCATTGAAAAAGAATCTTCCTGGGGAGAAGATCCACAAGGGATTTACAGACTATAGAGAGGAGCATCCTCCAATAAGAATGGGTTCCCTTTGACTCTTAGTTGTCAATCATCTTTTTTCCCCCCCTTGGTTTTATCTTTATTTTATTCCAATAACAAATTTCCACATAGGTTAGGTTTTCCAAAGTTACATGATTCATGTTGTCTCCCTCTCCACTCCAGAATTGATAAGCAATTCCTTTGGGTTATACGTGTATTATCACTCAGAAACATATCAATCATCCTCAATACCATTGGGATCATCTGGAGGCATTCTCTATGTCCCCTCAACAAGGATGGCCTTTTGGACTTGCCACTGTGACAAGGAAATCACTTTAAAAGGACTGATACATATTAATTTAAGGTCGCCAAGGAATTCAGCTATGTAATTCCTAAGTGAAAACTCAAGTCAGCAGTCAACCTTTTATGGAGTTTAATTACAAACAGGAGGAAGAAAGGTATTAGAGATAGAGAGAGAGAAGGAGAGAGAAAGGGGAGAGAAGGGAATAGGGCTTAAATACCCCTTCTGTTTAGGCTGTGCCAAAAGGCCCAAGCCCTTAGATAGCTGAGGCAAAGAAAAGAGATCAGTCCCTATCACTCACGTGACCAAAATGGAGAAACAGTCTCAGGGGCCTCCACCTCCAGCTTCCTTCAGAGCAAGCTTCTCAGAGCACCACCTCTCAGAGCCAAAACCTCTCCAACCTCTCTAGTCCTCAGACCCAGCTATCTTTAAGGAAACCATCCAAGTTCCCTCCCCTCAGTTCTCACATCTACCAATCACTGTCCATGTCTCCCCTGTGCCAATGGTGGCTCTACCTTAACCCAGGACCGCCCAGAGGTCTGTGGCTTTGCACATGTCTGTTGAAGGTCATATTCTCAAATAATTAAATCTTGATCCTTTGCTACAGCCCTTCCTAAATCCTGTTACCCTGAGTAGGGTGGACATTGGAATAATTAAATTTTGATCTATGCTGCAGCCCTTCCTAAATCCTGTTAGGACTGAGTAGGGTGGAGATTGTAATTTCCAAGACCTGGTTCTGTCATTCCAAGTATCTCTATTGTATCAATTCTAAAATCAATCATGACTCAAAGAACTTCCTGTTCTATGCTTAAGCATAGGTCAAAGCCCTTTCCATTGTTCAGCAAAAGGTTTCTGTCCTAAAGTAATCTTAAGAAGGGAGGAGGAGGAACCTCCCATGCCAATGGGGTTCACATTCCAATAGACTATCAGTAAGAAATTTTTCAAGTATGAAATTTCCCAATGGTGAAATTTCCAACATTTATAAGTCTAAGAAATTTTAAGGTTTACACCACTGAGAGAAGGCTGGCCCCCAAGGGAAATGTTCTAACTGTGGAGCCAGTTGAATTAATTAGAAGTTGTTCTGCTTGCCCTTGCTATACATGCATCTCTTCTAGGGTCCTTCCAGTTCCAGAGATGGCCCCAGGACAGAGAAAGTAGTGGAGTATCATGGAGTTCCTGGGACTGGCAGAGGAGATCTTAGACTAGGCAAGAGCTGAAGCTAAGGAGTGTGCGCATAGGAAGGATCCATAATGGGCATATGCAAGTGTGCTGGCTTGTCCTGGGTTATAATGCATTACCATTGCCCTTTGTCCTGAGAGCAAAGTGCCAGTGGGAATATTATGTATGCTTGTAGGAACCATATTTGGAGGACGGAGCACCTGACTAATATTGGGGAGGTCTGGGGACCGGAGTCAGCTCTAGAAGGACTTGTCCCTTGTAGGATGCCTTAGTCCCAGCAGAGTAGAACACTTCTGGGCAATCATCTGTTTCCTTGGGGAAGTGGACACCTGCAGGAAAAAGAAGGAACAGTGTCTTAATTACAACCCAGGACTAATCCTTTGCTTCTTCTCTTGGGTGCCAAATTCTGAGGTTCTCAGAGGCTGCTTATGTTGGGGTATGAGCCAAAAGAGAGTTTTTTTTGGGAAACGCCCAAGATTTCATCTAATCTGTATAAATCCAGAGCTTTGGTTCTCAGTCACACATTACATAAAATCACTCTTTTGTCTCTCATAATTTCCTCCATGTCATGGCTTATTAAAAATTCATCCTTTGGGGGCAGCAAGTTGGCTCAGTGGATCTAGAGTCAGATCTAGAGATGGGAGATCCTAGATTCAATTTTGGTCTCAGACATCTCCTAGCTATGTGACCCTGGGCAAGTCACTTAACCCCCATTTTAGCCCTCACCACTCTTCTGCCTTGGAACCAATACAAAGTATTAATTCTAAGATGGAAGGTAAAGGTTTAAAATTTTTTTTAAATCCATCTTTTCTCCACAGCTGGGTAACATATAATGTTACCCTTTGTTTTAGATTTTTAAATAGCATTTAAATTTTTATTGATATCTTTAAACCTTATATCACCTTCACTTCCAAATATATTATATATATATTCCTCCTGACTCTAAGCAGAAAACCATCCCTTTCAACAACAATAACAACACCACCAACAAAAAAACCATTAAAAGAAAGGGGAGAAATATCAACAAAGTCCACCAACATATCAGCCATGATTGACAGTATCCACCATGTATCCCACCCATAGGTGCCCACTTCTGCAAAGAAGGGAGAACTATTTTCTTGTGTATTGGGGGCCAAGCTTGCCATTAGAATTCTACAGCTTTCAGCTTATTTTTCCCTTTTCACTCACATTGTTGTCATTTCTTAGTGCCATATTTAAACATGTATTTAGATCGTTGATCCACTTGGAATTTATTGTTGTCTGAAGTGAGAGATGTTCATCCAGACCCATTTTTTGCCAAACCGAAATCCAGTTTTTCCAGCAATTTTGGCTGAGTAATGTTGAATCATGAATACTTTCCCCAGTATGTTATGATCCTAGATATATTACACAATTAAGTACAGCCTGTAGCTGGTTCTACTTCCTTATCTAATCCATTTATCTAATACCAGCTCCAGGGCTCAGGGGTTAAGAGTGCAGGATTTGGAAGCTGGAAGACCTGCGTTCACTCCTTCTGTGACCTTGAACAAGTCACCTAAGCTCTCTCAGGCTCAGTTTCTTCACCTTTAAGATAAGACAATAAGAGCACTCAGCTCCCAAGATTTGTATGAGGACCAACGCAATAACATGTGTACAGAGCATTGCAATCTTTAATTGCTATTCAAATGCTAGCTATTATTACCAGGTAATTTGATGATTTCGGCTCCAAGGTATACTGGAACAAGTCCTCTTCCCTCCTTTTCTTCTTCAGAATTTCTGGGACAAGGGGCAGGATCAAGACATGTCTACCCTGGGTGGTTCTAGCCATGGAGAAAGTGGGATGCCATCAGGGGTTCTGCAGCCTGCTGGAAACCATTGCCTTGACAGAGGTGGGAAGCTCAGTATTGGACCAGCTAGCCACCTGGAGATTGCAGGGAGAGAAAAGCTCCTTGGGGGTGGGTGGTCTATTCACATACAGTGCGTGAGAGCCCTGTCAATTCTCAGCTGTTCATCAGTCCCAAGATATGCTACTGATTGATGTAGCTGATAAGTTTCCCCTCCATCAGGGATAGAGGAATGGGACAAACCAAAGGGGGTAGAATATCATGGTAGATTCTCCAGTAATCAATCAACAAACACATATTTAGCACCTACTATATGTCAGGCACTGGAATAAGTTCTGGGAACACAAAAAGAAGCAAAAGATAGTCTCATCCCTCAAGGAAATCACAATGGAATGCCAGAAACTAGGCTGAGGTAGGATTTCTGGGTAGGCTGGGGTGGCGTGGCGCTGGTGATTCTGTTTGTTGTTCTTGAAAGAAAAGATGGTATGAGAGAATGATATTAGAAAGGAAGAAGGATAAGGAATTGTGGAGATGCCCGACAGAGCTCTGCAATTGTGAAGAAGCCCAGATACTAAATCCGGGGAAACACTTGAAGAGAAGGTGAAGGAGAAGCATAAGCTCATAAGCTCCTGAGCTATAAAGGTTCTCAGAGTTCTTTGAGTCAAACTACCTCTTTTATTTGACAGATGAGGAAACTAAGGCTTGGGAGAAGTGACTTTCCTTAGGTCCTATAGGTAGTAAGTATCAAAGGTGGAGTTTGAACCAAGGAGACAAGTTCAAACTGGAGAAGGAGGGCTAGAGCTGAAAAAGACCAAAGCCAAAGGAGAAGAAGGAACGGAGGAGAACAAGGACTTAGATGACATTAGGTTGTGAACTCCTTGAAACCAGGCACTGCCTTTTGCTTTTTGGTATCCCCAGTGGTGCTTAGCATGGCAGGCATGTAATAAATATTTATTGATTTATTGATCTATACACAGTTTTAAAAACCCTTACTTTTTGTCTTAGAATTGATGCTAAGTATTGATCCCAAGGCAAAAGGGGTTGGTGACTTGCCCACAGTCACATATCCAGGAAGTATCTGAATCTATATTTGAACCCAGTACCTACCATCTCTAGGTCTGGCTCTCTATTCAATCAGTCACCTAACTGACTGAGGGAACAATTTTTTTTATTTGAAATTTTTTATTTAAGTAATTAATTTAGAATATTTTCCCCATAGTTACATGATTCATGTTCTTTCCCTCCCACTCCCACCCCACCCCCATAGCCAATGAACAATTCCACTGGGTTTTACATATGTCATTGATCAAGATCTATTTCCCTATATTTGCACTAGGGTGATCGTTTGGAGTCTCCATCCCCAATCATATCCCCATCAACTCATGTGATCAAGCAGTTGTTTTTCTTCTGGGTTTCTACTCCCACGGTTCTTTCTCTGGATGTGGATAACATTCTTTCTCATAAGTCCCTCAGAATTGTCCTGGATCATTGCATTGCTGCTAGTAGAGAAGTCCATTACATTTGATCATACCACAGTGTATCAGTCTCTATGTATAAGGTTCTTCTGGTTCTGCTCCAGGAACAATTTCCTAACAATTAGGGCTACCCTAAAGTGGAATCAATTGCTTTGGGAGGTAGTAGCTTCCTCCTCCATGAAAGAGACTATTCCCAGCTTTTGCCACCTTTGTCCATTTATTGGATTTGAGTTGAAACCTGAGTTATTTTGATTTGCACTTTTCTAATTATTGAAGCATTTGACATTTTCTTTTTTTAATTTCAATATTTTATTTTTTCTAATTGCATATACATTCTTAACATTCATTATTTTTTTTCATAAATTTTTAATAATTTCCAGTTTCAAATTCTCTTCCTCTTTCCCCTTCCCCTCCCCTGAGACAGTAGGCAATTTGATCTAGGTTATACCTGTGCAATCATGCAAAACACATTTCCATATTAATTATGTTGTGAAAGAAAGCATAGCTTAAAAACAAAAACCATGAACAAAGCAGAGACTGAAAAATAGTAGAAGCGTTTGATGTTTTCTCTGGTTGTCCTCTACGACTGGAATGAGATCCTTTCTTACTTTTGCCTCTTGGCTTCCTTCAAGTCTCAGCTAAAATCCCAGAAATCCCAGATCTCCCAGAAGCCTTGCCCTATCCTCATTAATCTTAGTGCCTTCCATCTGAGATTATCTCCAATCTACCCTATTCTTAGTTCATATATAGTTGTTTCCCCCATTAGGCTGTGAGTTACTTGAAGGCATGATTTGAGGGGCAACTAAGTGGCTCAGTGAATTGAGAGTCAGGCCAGGAGTTTGGGAGGTCCTGGGTTCAAATTTGACCTCATGCTCTTTCTAGTTGTGTGACCCTGGGCAGGTCACTTAACCCCAAATGCCTAGACCTTATCTATCTTCTGCCTTGAAACGGATACACAACATCAATTCTAAGATAGAAGGTAAGGGTTAAAAAAAGAGAGAAAAAACCAGGGATTCTCTTTTGCCTTTCTTGGTACCCTCAATGCTTAGCACAGGACCTGGCATATAGTAGGTGCTTAATGCATGTTTGTTGACTGATTGACATCTCTTCCAACTCTGTTTAGCAGCACTTGAGTAAGAATAAAAGAGTTGTTTGGGAAGGTGGGAGTAACCAGAGCTGAAGTCCAGCAAGAGCTTAACAAAGATAGGGGTCAAGGGATTGGGATGAAGAGACAGTGTATAATTGGATTGGTGACCAAGAAGGTCAGAACTGGAGAGGGAGGGAAGTGAAATCAAAGCAGGGGTAATGGTCTGAGAAAGTACTCCTCTCCTCTGGACTTTGCCTTCATGCTCCTGAGTGCCAGATAGTCTTCCTTTCCCTACTTCCCATGCTTTTCAGTCTCCCATTAGATTGGAAACTCTTGGCTCAAGTCAAGACAAGGTTCTCTTTGAAATGAAGGACAAACAATAATAATAAACTCCTGGAGGGAGGAAATGGCTCTTTCTTTTCTTTCCTTCTTCCTTTTTTTAATTCACAGAACTTAGCACCATGCCTCATACATATCAGACACTTAATACAAATTTACCAACTGACTGATTGACTTCTATTAGGCGAGAGGTCATAAGGAAGGCAAAGAATGGGTTTAGAAGGGTAAGACGTAGCGAGTGATAGAATGGTAGAAGGTTATGGTTGGATGGAGGACAGAGTTTCTGATTGATGAAATAGAACATTTGTGGGTAATGGTGAGATTCAGGGTGGCAAAAGGCAGAGGGGAGAAGAGAACATTGTAGGTTTAGGGGACAGCCAGGGACTTCACAGAGACAGGAGATAGAACCATGTGTGAGAGGAAGAAGTTGAGTTTGACTGGACTATATAGGGAACACTTATCTGAAAATGCCCTATGCTGCCTAAATCAGTTATTGTTTCTATATTCCTTTGATTGTCTACAGACATTTGGGGGGACTGAGAAACTTCTTTTCCTGACTTCCAGGAACTGTACCTGGAACTCTTCCCCCTCCCAACTTGGAAAGTTCCTAATCTTTCCTCCAATTAGAAATCAGATGACCCAATGTATTGTTTCCTTTTAACTAATTGGTCTTATTTGTTTAGTTTATTCAATCTGATTATTTGTTTATAATACATAAAAGTCTGTCTCAACTTGAATTCAGAGTCCAGTCTTAAGCTGAGAAAGAGACTTGGTCCCCATTTGTTGGGTAATTGCCATTCATTGCTTAATAAATCAACATGCTCAGAAGATCAAACCTTCTTTTCCTCAGCCATTTCATCTTTTGCTTGTTACAGCATCAATGGGCAACCAACCACATTCCTTTAATAGACTGTGAGTTCCATGGAGGCAGAGACTACAGCTTATCTAATCTTTATACCTCTTCTAGTGCTGAAGAGTCAAGAATTGTATTATATGGTGCTGTATTGTGTTGTGTTGTATTGTACCTTTTTGGTATTATATTATTTCTATTGTAAAGTAGATATAACTTATTATTATTGACTGTACTATACAGTACAGTATTGCACTACACCATGACGTACTGTGCAAAATTGTTAGGTTGTATTTTTTGTGTAGTGTTATATAGTACTATATTGCAATATGTTGTGTCACACTACATTGCATTGGGTTATATTGTGTTGTTTTGCTGTGTTGTAATGGATGTATTGTACTGTCAGAGGTGGAAGCAACCACAGGTAAGGAGGACGGGTATCTTTGCTCTGATGGCAAGGCTACAAAATCACTAGCTCCCCCTGGTGTTGCTAAAAGTGCCCTCTTGAGGCTTATCGTTGCTTTCCAACATTGGTCTGGGTTCATGCTACAAGAGGTATGATGGGAGCTTGAACAAAATTCACTTGATCTAAGTTAGGAGTCAGAGTGAGAATAGGAGGGGATTTAAAAAGCCCAAGAGCCTCTGCAGGGTCTGCCAAACATTTTAAGGGAAGGGGATGCTTTGGGGATATCCTATATTCTAGCATTTTGGGGGAAAGGGAAGCATGGAGTATCTAGGACTACTTCTTGGCATGCCTAGGATGGCGAAGGTTGACATTAGAGAAAGGGGATAGCTACTCAATTCTAATGTTGACTTTGTATTTGTTTTCTGTTAGGCATGTGGACACCCAGGAGACACACAAGACACAAATGAAACTTGTTTGCCCAGGCTGTTCTCCAAGAGGACCAAAATGATACCACTCCATCACTCAATGCACAGTGTGTCAGACTAGCTGATCAGGGCAATAAAGGCTCTGAAGACTCTACCACAGATCGGGCACAAATAGCCCCTATAAACATTTGGGGTGGAGATGTCTCTAAATTTGTGTATTGCCTGTTTCTTTTGAGCTACTGCAATTCTGCTATGCTCTTGGAGTGCAGCATCTTCTTTGACGTGACCATGCCACATGGGCATGATGTGATCCTGTGCCAGAGACCCTCATGTCTCACAATCGATACCAAAGTTCTTCAGAGAGAAAGTGGTTAATGGGGAATGGAAGCCAAAGATAATTAGAAGGAAGGTAAGAGAGCCTTTAGCCCTCCATGACATTAGCTAACATTAACATTAAATTAAAAGCCACTCTTGGTCAATCCAGAAAAAAATTCCAGAAGGCATCTGGTCCTGACTCTTTATAATTCTTTTATGGTCTCTGTTTTTCTGTGTATCTATCAAGTTCAAAAGCCCCAGGAATATGGGGGGATCTTTGGGAATATCCTTCTTTGCCCACAGGCAGACACTTACAACCACCACATCCCCATGGTGGATCTCTAGAGTAGGGGAGGTCTGTGACCAATAGGGAGGCTACAATTTATTAAAGAGATAGCTATTGGACATTTAGCTAAGGAATCAATCATCTCAAATGACCAATAACAATTTAACATTTAAATAGCTAATATCTTAAGTGATCCTCATAACAATCCAACAAGATTGGTGCTATTTTTTTTTTTATGGATGAGGAAGTTGAGGCACAGAGATGAAGTGATTTGCCTAGAAGCACATAGTAAGTGTCTGAGGCAAGATTTGAACTCTGTCCTAAGTTTGTCCTAAGGTCTGTCCTAAGTCTAGGACCAGGACTCTACGCATTTTCCCACCTTCCCAACTCAATGAAGAAAAGTCATCTGGCTCATATGAGAGACATTTTCAGCCACCAACAAAACAGTCTGATGTGATTGCTAAACACGTGTCACTGTGAGTTTAAAGTTTATGGAGAATGGGAAAGGGGTTGTAATTCTAGAGAAGGGTAAATGTTGTCCTGATTATCACAAAAGGAAAGGGAAGAGAATCTGCAAATTATAGACCAGCGAGCTTAACTTTGATTCCTGGGAAAATATTTATCATTTCTCCCCCCGAAACTCCCAAAGGGGTGTGTTTTGAATGGGGTAGGGCCCCTAGGGGAAACAAGGGCCTCATGGCATTTGTGTTTGCCAAGAACTCGTGGTAAATGGTCTCAAATAACCTTGAAGTAGGAGTAAGCAATTAAGGAAATGGAACTTCTCAATGCTTGCTGGTTTGACAGGCTGCCAAGAAGGGGACAAATAACTTTCTCCTCCTCTCCCTTATTCACCCTCATTTACTCTTCATCTTACCAGTTTAGAAGGAAAACAAGACATGAGTGACAGACAGGTAAAAACAAGCCAATTCTTTATTTGAGGGATGGAGGTAGGTAGTAAAGGAGCTGTGGATGTGACCCAGCTTGTCTTGACTTCTTCTGTTCTGATCTGATCTGCTGCTCTCTTCTCCCCTAGCTAATCCCAATTCAACCACCTCTCACTCCCATCTAGACAACAATTGTCCCCCCACTTCTGATCTGGCTAACTTTGCTGGCTCTTTCTTAGAGCTGCCAGGCATGCAACACCTAGAAACCATTCCTTTGTGCCACTTGTGGTCAGTCTAGAATAGAGTCCCAGAAGGCATTTGGTCCTGACTTTTTATCATGCTTTTATGGTCTCCATTTCTCTGTGTCTATCAAGTTCAAAAGCCCTGAGAATATGGGGGGAATTGTGGATATACCCTTCTTTGCCCACAGGCAGACACTTGCAGTCCACCACATCTCCGTGGTAACATCCTTAGAGTAGGGGAGGTCTGTGCCCAATAGGAAGGCTACAGTTTATTAAAGAGATGACTAGTGGACATTTAGCTAAGGAAGTAATAATCTCAAATGACCCACAACAAGAACAGATCAGCCTATATGAAAATTGTTTGATGAGATAAGTAGGCTAACAGACCAGAGGAACGCTGAAGATTTCATTTGCTTAGATTTTAGCACAACATTTGACAAAGTATCACATGTTATTCTTTTGGAGAAAAAGCAGGGAAATGGGAGTTAGTACAATTAGATTGTATAGTTGAGTAGGTTCTCGCCTGCCTAAATGGCCAGACTCAGCATTAATGGTTTGATGCTGTATTGGAGGGAGGTATCCAGTAGAGTACCCAGGGATCTGTCCTTGGTCCTGTCATGTTGAACGTTTTTATCAGTAACCTGGATAAAGGCACAGACATCATACTCACCAAACCTGCAGAAGCCTTGAAGCTGTGATGGATAGCTAGGGTGTGAGATTGTGGAAGCAGAGTCCCCAGAAGATTTCAACAGATGAGATTCTTTGGTTTGAATAGAATAAATTGCAATGCAATTGGGATAAATAGAAAATCTTACCCTGGGTTTAAGAATTCAACTTCCTAAATTCAAGATGGAGGAGACAGAGTTAGATAGAAGTCTGTCTGCCAAAGGTCCATGGTTTGTAGGGGACCTCAAGCTCCACATTAGCTAACAGTGTGATACGACAAGCACACAAGCTTATTTTGTTCTCTATTAAATTCTTTTTGAGCTATATTAAAAGAGGCAGATTTCCCAAGAACAAGGAATTGGTGGGCCCACTCTCCTCTGTCCTGATCAGATCACATTTGTAATATATGTTCAAATGGGTTTGGATAGACTGGAGAACACCCAGAGGGGGGCAACCAGGATGGTCAAGGGCTTTGAGTTCATATTGTAGAAGGTTCAGTGAAAGTAAGTATGTTTGGTAAGAAAAAAAGAGAAAATTCAGGGGAGATGTGATATCCACGTTCAAGCATTTCATAGAGTGCCATGTGGATGAGACATTAAATTTATTCTCTTTGCGGGGAAGCTAGGTAACTCAGTGGATAGACAGCAAGGACTGAAGACATGGGGCTATGGGTTCAAATCTGGCCTCAGACACTTTCCTAACTGTGTGACCCTGGGCAAGTCACTTGACCCCCACTGCCTAGCCCTTACTACTCTTCTGCTTTGGAACCAATACATAGTATTGATTGAAAATGGAAGGTGAAGGGAGAAGGCATTTCATCATGATTCTCCCAGAAGTAACCCCACCAGTGTTCTCCACATGAAGGTTATCTTAATCAAATAGAGTTCTGGAGTCAGACTCTTATTATATATATATATATATATATATATGTTATATTTATGTATATTTTGTAACTGGAAGGTTATCTCAGAGGAATGGTGGTAGCAGTTTCATTTTTTTTAAACATTATTTTATTTGGTCATTTCCAAACATTATTCATTGGAGACAGAGACCATTTTCTTTCACTGGGTATCACATGTGTTCTTGATTCCAACCCATTTCCATGTTGTTGGTATTTGCATTAGTGTTCATTTAGAGTCTCTCCTCAGACATGTCCCCTCAACCGCTGTAGTCAAGCAGTTGCTTTTCCTCGGTGTTTTTACTCCCACAGTTTGTCCTCTGCTTGTGGATAGTATTTTTTCTCCTAGATCCCTGCAAAGTGTTCAGGGACATTGCAATGACACTAATGGAGAAGTCCATTACGTTTGATTGAACCACAGTGTATCAGTCTCTGTGTACAATGTTCTCCTGGTTCAGCTCCTTTCGCTCTGCATCATTTCCTGGAGGTCGTTCCAGTCTCCATGGAATTTCTCCACTTTATTATTCCTTTGAGCACAATAGTATTCCATCACCAACATATACCACAATGTGCTCAGCCATTCCCCAATTGAAGGGCATCCCTCATTTTCCACAAAGAGCGCAGCTATGAATATTCTTGTACAAGTCTTTTTCCTTATTATCTCTTTGGGGTGCAAACCCAGCAGTGCTATGGCTGGATTAAAGGGCAGACAGTCTTTTATTGCCCTTTGGGCATAGTTCCAAATTGCCCTCCAGACTGATTGGATCAATTCACAACTCCACCAGCAATGCATTAATGTCTCTACTTTGCCACATCCCCTCCAGCATTCATTACTTTCCATAGCTGTCATATTAGCCAATCTGCTAGGTATAAGGTGATACCTGAGATATGTTTTTATTTGCATTTCTCTGATTATTAGAGATTTAGAGCACTTTTTCATGTCCTTATTAATAGTTTTGATTTCTTTATCTGAAAACTGCCTGTTCATGTCCCTTGCCCATTTATCAATTGGAGAATGGCTTGATTTTTTGAACAATTTATTTACTTCTTTGTAAATTTGAGTAATTAAACCTTTGTCAGAGGTTTTTATGAAGATTGTTTCGTTGCTACCCTTCTGATTTTAGTTACATTGGTTTTGTTTGTATAAAACCTTTTTAATTTGTTGTAGTCAAAAGTATTTATTTTACATTTTGTGACTCTTTCTAAGTCTTGCTTGGTTTTAAAGTCTTTCCCTTCCCAAAGGTCTGACATGTATACTATTCTGTGTTTACCTAATTTACTTATACTTTCCTTCTTTATGTTCAAGTCATTCACCCATTCTGAGTTTATCTTGGTCTAGGGTGTGAGGTGTTGATCCAAACCTACTCTCCCACACTGTCTTCCAATTTTCCCAGCAGTTTTTGTCAAATAGTGGATTTTTGTCCCAAAATCTGGGGTCTTTAGATTGGTCATAGACTGTCTTGCTGAGGTCATTTACCCCAAGTCTATTCCACTGATCCTCCTTTCTGTCTCTTAGCCAGTACCAAATTGTTTTGATGTTGTTGTTGGTTGTCTCTAGAACCGAGGATGACGATTGTCTTTGTGCGTTTTTGTGCACGAAGACACTTGTGCATGAAGATTTAAGTGGAAAAGTCGATGCACAGAGACAGTCCCACTCTCTCGGCGTTGGAAGCCTGGGTCCATTGGCACGAAAAGTTGTTACACCTGGAGACTTCCTCAGCTGCATTGGATGGCCGTGTTGTCTTTTGTGCTCCATCACGCCTTAAGCACTCCACAGTGCCTTGCTGTGTCGCCATCTCAGCCGTTGAACTTTCTAATTGGTTTCTTCCGCCTGTTCCACCGAAGCAGTCTTCACATGCTGGGTGAGCAAAGCCCTAGTTCACCAGGGGTCGACGTCGACCTGATGGCTACCCTCACAAGGTTTAGCCGGACTGTTGAAGCCGTTGCCCAGGGTGTGGCCACTGCCGCATTCTAGCAGCTACTAGGAGCCACAAGTGAGAGCTGGGTGTCAGGTGAGGGTCAGTGGCTGGAGAGCTGCCCTAGAAGGGCACGACAAGCCCTCCATACCAGAGATATTATCCCTCCCTGAGCACCCCATACACCCCAGCACCAGTTGTTTTGATAACAATTGCTTTATAATATAGTTTGAGATCTGGGACTGCAAGACCCCCTTCCTTTGTTTTTTTTTTCATTATTTCCCTGGATATCCTTGATCTTTTGTTCTTCCAAATGAACTTTGTTATGGTTTTTTCTAAATCAGTAAAAAAATTTTTGGTAGTTCAATGGGTATGGCACTAAATAGAAAAATGAGTTTGGGTAGTATGGTTATTTTTATTATATTGGCTCGTCCAACCCATGAGCAGTTAATGTTTTTCCAATTGCTCAAGTCTAGTTTTAGTTGTGTGGAGAGTATTTTGTAGTTGTGTTCATATAGTTCCTGTGTTTGTCTCGGGAGGTAGATTCCTAGGTATTTTATTTTGTCTAAGGTGATTTTGAATGGGATTTCTCTTTCTAGTTCTTGCTGCTGAGCTGTGTTGGAGATATATAGAAATGCTGATGACTTATGTGGGTTTATTTTGTATCCTGCAACTTTGCTAAAGTTGTTGATTATTTCAATTAGCTTTTTGGTTGAATCTCTAGGATTCTTTAGGTAGACCATCATGTCATCTGCAAAGAGTGATAATTTGGTCTCCTCCTTGCCTATTTTGGTAGCAGTTTCTAAGGGTCCTGGAAAGACCCTCCATAGAAGGTAGGATTTGAGTCAAGTCTAAAAGGAAACCAGGGAAACCATGCAGCAGAGGTTGAGATCGACAGTCTTTCATATTGGGGGACAGGAAAGGAATAGACACTAATTGAGAAATCAGACTCCCTGGAGGGGAGTACCGTGTTTGAAGGCTGGAAAGGTAGGAAGGGGCTGGGCTATAGAAGGTTTTGAGCTCCCAACATAAGATTTTCTACTTGGTCCTGGAGTTGATTGGGTAGGAGGGTGAGATGGTCAGACCTGGGCTTTAAGAAGATCACTTTGGCAGGTGACTGGAGGATGAGCTGGGCTGAGGAGAGGCTTGTGGCAGGGAGAATCACCAGCAGAATAATAATCTAGGTGTGAGGTGACAAGGGCCTGCCATATGGTGGTGGGTATATGGATGAGCGGAGAGAAGGGCAGGTATGTGAAAGATGTGGTGAAGGCTGAGACAATGAAACAAAATAACAGATTGGTCAAGTGAGGGGAGTGTGGATGTTAGGATGGCATTGAGATAGTGGCCTTGGGTGACCAGGAAGATGGTCCCATCTTTGGTAGAAAAAGGGCATTCTGGAAGAGGGGGACAAAGGAGAGGGAAAGGAAGGGAGTGAGCATTTATATAGTGCCTTCTAAATAAATAGATAACTATATAAACCACACACATACAGGTACACACATACATACATACAACTATATGCCAAGCACTTAAAAATATTATCTCATTTGATACAGGGTAGAGGCTGTTATTATCCCCACTTCACAATTGAGGAAGCTGAAAAAATAGAGATTAAGTGACTTGCCTAGTATAATGCAACTAGTAGTTCCAGTCCATGTCTGGATTTGAACTCAGGTCTTCCTAATTCCAGGCGTAGTGCTCTGCCTACTGTGCCACAAACTGCCTCTAAAGAGAGGAGTGTTTGGGGGGAGATAGTGAGCTATATTTTGGATGCACTGATTTTGAGATGCCTTCAGAACATATAATTCAAGGTGTCTAAAAGGCAGTCTAACAATGTGAGACTGGAGCTCCAGAGAGAGCAGGGATGGATATATAGGTCTGGGAATCATCTGCATAGAGATGACAATTGAATCCATAGATGCTGATGAGCCCACAAATGAGATTATCAAGAGGAAGAAGGAAAAAAGTCCCAGGATGAAGTGTGGGAGGATACCCAAGTCAGTGTGAATCTGGATAAAAATACAGAACAGGAGACTGAGAAGGCATGGTCAGATATGTAGGAGGAGAACCAGGAGAGAACAGCCACAAAACCTCAAGAGATAAAGACAGTGAGATAGTTAAGCTCTTGATATGTGCCCAAGCCTGTGTTAAACACTGGGAAGACAAATAAAAGCAAGCAAGATAGTATCTACTCTCAGACACCCTATATTCTAATGGCAGAAAAGCAATAATTAAAGGGGTGCTGGAAAGTGCTGGAGGAAGGGACCTTCTATTTATTTTATTTTATTTTTATTTTTTTTAAACCCTTACCTTCCGTCTTGGAGTCAATACTGTGTATTGGCTCCAAGGCAGAAGAATGGTAAGGGCTAGGCAATGGGGGTCAAGTGACTTGCCCAGGGTCACACAGGTAGGAACTTCTATTTATTTTTAAACCCTTACCTTCCATCTTAGAGTCAATACTGAGTATTGGTTCCAAGGCAGAAGAGTGGTCAGGGCTAGTGTTGTTGCAGGAGACTTTTCCAAAGCCTGTTCTTCTAACTGTAGCTTGGTAGGTACCTGTTGACTTTCAGCACCCCCTACTCTATTTATTTCTTGTGATACCATCCCCCTTTCCCCATAAATTACAGATGGGTATCTAGACAGTTCCCTAGGCTAAATTAACACGTTGGTCCCCTTTCACTAACCTGTTTTTTCACTAGGCAATGGGGGATTAAGTGACTTTCTGAGGTCACATTTGAACCCAGGACCCTACCATCTCTAGGTATGGCTCTCAATCCACTGAGCCCCAACTGCCCCCAGGGAGGGACTCTTTATAAGGGTAAATGGGGAGTAAAGAGCAAGGAAGCAGTGTGAAGGCATATGCCCTAAGGTAAAAGCTCATCTATCAGGGCCAGAGCACTCAAAGACAGAATCCAGGGTTCTGTGGGGAGGAGGTAGAGAGATGGGATTCAAGTAGAGAAAGTTCAGAGAGAAGAGAGTATCAAGGAGAAGAGGGTACTCAACAATCCCAAAGGCTGGGGAGAGGTCCAAAAGGATGAGGACTGAGAAAAGGTCATCAGATTAGGCAGCAGTGGTGGCTTTGGAGAGAGAAGTTTCAGATATGGATAATGAGGCTGGAGGCCAGACTGAGGAGAGTTTAGAAGTGAGTGAGTGAGGGGTGAGGCAGTGAAAGCATCATTTTAGATAGCCTTAAGGGGTTCAGCCATCAAGGGGAGGCGAGATATAAAGTGAAAGCTAGTGAGGATGGACAGCTTGAGTGAAGATATTTTTTCAGGCTATAGAAGATACTGGTGTGTTTATAGGGGTCAGGAAAGGAACCAATAGATAAGGAAAATTGAAGATTCATTAGAGATGGGATGACAGAGGAGGCCATCTCCTGGAGAAGACAGAAAGAGATGGGATCAGGGGTTTGCCTTGGCCAGAGAAAGGCTACCTTTTTATGGGGCATGAGGGCAAGGAGGAGAGAGTAGAAGATATTTGGGGGATGTAAGATGAGGAAGAGAGAAGAGGAAGCTCTCTTAGAATGCTTTCAATTGTTTAGATAAAGTATGAAGTATGAAGCAAGATCTTCAGTGGAAAGAAAAACAATCTTAGCCTGAGGGCATGTGGTCTGGTCTGGCTTTTATTAACTGGATTTCTTGATTTGGCATTGGGTTGACTGAGGAACTAGTTTCCTTTATACAAAAGAGGGTTTCTAGTCACTACAGCATAGGTGCCCAGATCTGAGATGACTGATCCTCAGTTTACTCCTTTGTAAATGAGGTAGTTGGACTAGATTGGTTTAAAAACAAAACTTTCCTTCCATCTTAGAATCAATACTGTGTATTGGTTCTAAGGCAGAAAAGTGGTGAGGGCTAGGCAATGAGGGTTAAATGACTTGCCCAGGGTCATACAGCTAGGAAGTGCTTGAGGTCAGATTTGAACCCAGGACCTCCCATCTCCAAGCCCAGCTCTCAACCCACTAAGTTATCTAGCTGCTCCCCTCTCCTCAGTTGATTTTTGAGGTTCTTTATTGAAGCTGGAAATTATGGTTTCAACAATCTATTGTGATATATCAATGTCCCCAAATCTTCAAATACCTACTAGCTCCTAGGCAGAGATGACTGAGGTGTGGCTCTGAAGAGATGACGCCCAGAAACCAGGAGCAAGTACCAGGACAATGACTTACCCTTCAAAGATGCTCATTGAGGAACAGTAGAGATCAGACACTCAGTGGATACTTGTCAGAAACCTGCTGCCCAGCAGGAAACACCCCAGAAACCACTTAATACCCATATGCAGGCTTGACCAAGATTGAAATGTTGACAAGTCCAGAAGATAGATGCCTCTATAGTGGTGGCAGCATGCATTGCCCTTCTAAACATTGCCCTGGCACATGTACCATTCATGTACCTTAATATATGTGTCTGCACTGATGCTCTGCTTATTTGTGGGAGAATGTGCCCAAAAGTTCATGGGGAGAATTTTCCAAGAGTATTTTTCTTATTCTATTCTACTTTATCAAATGCCTTTGCTTTGTGTCCTTTGCCTAAAAAGAATAAACTTGTTACTTTGAGAGTTTGGGAGCTCTGGTTTTAAGTGGAAGCAGACCCAAGGAGTATCTTGGACCTGGGGTAGTTTTTCTGAGAGGAAAGAGATCGAGCTGATGCCTTAGGTTTGGAGTTATACCTAGGGCAGGGAGACATGGGCTTTCCTCACATCCTTAACATGTGGTGGAGGTAGATAAAACGTGAAAATCCATCCCTTTTCCCTGGATCTGCCTTCTGCTCTGCAGTCCTCGCCATCAAGCCTGTCTTTTACCTCTCTCCACACCACTTCTTCTAAGGGGTTTTCTGCCATTACTACACCCAACAGTGTTGGAATGTCCTCTTGTCCTCTGTGTTTCCTGCCAATCCTGTTTAATGTTTAAAAAAGAAAAAGATTTCAATTGATTCTCTATCCTCTTTAGCTGATATTGCCTCAGGGCACTGGGATTATTGCTTACACCTCTACCTGGGCACTAGAACATAGAACAATGGATGCTTTGGAATTGACTTCTTTGGAGCCCACAGCCCAGGAGCCTCAGGGACGGATTAACAAATCAGACCAGATTAGGGAATGATCTCTCAATTTGGCACAAAATTGGGAGAGTTGACAAGTGAACCCTGAGAGAAACAGTCTTTTTACACAGTGAGCACTTTTTTTAAACCCTTGCTTTCTGTCTTAGAATCAATACGAAGTATTGGCTCCAAGGCAAAAGTGCAATAAAGGCTAGGCAATTGGGGTCAAATGACTTGCTCAGGATCACACAGCTAGGAAGTATCTGAGACTAAATTTGAACCCAGGACCTCTCATCTCTAGAACTCATAGTAAACAAATGTTATTTGGATTCCTTTTCTGAGACCATAAGAAAACTAGAAGCCCTTGTTCATTTTAGACCGATTGGAGATGGCCTGGGTTCAGGTTGAAGACAAAAGCTTGGATGTCACTCAGTCTAGGCATTGAGATGTTTTTCTTTTTAATTGCCTTCTCTCTGGCTGAGTTGCTCTTGTGGGCTTTCTGAATGTGTATATTCTTTTCATTCAGCTATTGTAGGTCCTGGTAGTTTGGGTGCTGAGAACAGAGGACCATGGACAGGGCTAAGGAAAGTTAAAGCTGAAAACAGGAGGCTGGATCCGTCTTTGGAGCTGATGAAATGTCTAATGAAGGGATTGTTGGATTTGATCCTATCTATTTGTATATCTAGATCTGGTTCTATTTCTGCCTCTGTTTCAGTATCTGGCTGTGTTCCTGTATGTTTCTGGCTCTGGCTCTGGCTCTGTCTTGTAGGAAGATGCATCAAAGGAAGTGGGCATGGTTAGCCTGGACAAGGGAAGACTCGGAGGGAAACATGATGGCTGCCTTTAAGCAAGTACCCGAGGGACTGTCATGTAGAGGAAGGATTAGCCTTGATCTGTGATGTCCCTCAAGTGCAGAACCAGCAGGAATGGGTGGAAATTGCAAAGAGGCATTTAGGATTGGTGACCAGAAATCCTTCCCAACAATGAAAGCTGTCCCAAAGTGGAATGGGCAGTCTTGGGAAGAGGGTGGGCTTCTTTCCTTCTGGAGATCGTTAGGCAGAGGCTAGACAAACACATTCTCATGTTCCATGGTGAGTCCTTTTGGCCATAAACTGGATTACAGGGTCGCTGAAGTCCCCTTCAACTCTCACATGCTATGATTGGTGATCTCTGTCACTGTCTGCATGTAGGCATGCATGGTTTTTTAAGTTCAGACCTATGAATTCACTGTGATAGAGACCTTCTCCATGAGAAGATCTACCAGTACAAATTACCACATGCTCTTCAATTTACTGTCTCAAAGATTTGCCTTGGGGGGCACAGGTTAAGTGATTTGGACAGTGTCTTTTTTTCCATCTTTAAATCTATACTATGTATTGGTTCCAAGGCAGAAGAGCAGCAAGAGGTAGGCAATGGTGGTAAAATAACTTGCCCAGGGTCACACAGCTGGGAAGTGTCTGAGGCCACATTTGAACCCAGAACTCCAGGCTTGGCTCTCAATGAAATGATCCATCCATCTGCCCCAGATTTGACCAGTGTCATTATTGATGTGCAAAATAAATGGGAGCTCTCTGTCCACCATCTCATGCAGCCCCTCCTTTCTTTTGCCTTGGCAGAGATCTCTGACTCCGCGCCTCTTTAAGAGTTTCTATTCCTAGCCCTGAGACTCAGTCTATAGTTTGTGAATCTCTGTAGGTAGGTAGGGGATTATCATATTGACCCCCTGACTTTCCCAACAGGGCTTCTGTGGGTCTTCATCTCTAGGCTTTCAAGTGCTGACCAGCCCTTTTTGGACCTAGTTTCCACACTAATATCACACACTCCATCTCTCAGACAACTGTTCAGAAACGCATTTTTTATTCTCAGATGTCAAAGAAGCAGCCTTTGTAGAAGGCCAGTCTCAATTGCCTGGTGCTACTGAAGCCATTGGAGTAAGGGGAACCAGTACAAGACCCAGAACCTGGGTAAAGATAGAGAAGAGAGGTGAAGGATAGAGGGTACAGTAATGGGAGCTCAGAACAGGGCAAGGACCTGACCCAGATCTTGGCAAACCAGGGTCCAATTTGGGCTCTGACAAGGCTGTAGGGATCCATGGCCAAGGATGAGGGGGATGGTGTCAGACTTAGAGGGAGGTAGAGGGACAAGGTGGAGAAATTAGGGATAAACAGGGACAAATCAAGGGATAGAGGAGGGGAGACTGAAAAGGAGATGGAGAAACTAAGGAAGAGAGGGTCAAGGAAGACTTAAAGGTATCATAATGAAGAGACTAAGGGGATAGAGAGACTGATGGGAAGATCTTGAAAAGGAAATAAGGGAGTGAAGGTGGGGAGACAAGGAGGACAACAGGTGGATGAGACTGAGGGAGAGAGGGTAGGGGGAAATAAAGGATATGAGGAGTGCTGGAAGGATGGAGGCAAAGAGATTGAAAGAAAAAGAGGAGGAAGAATAAAGGCCTGAGAAGTAGAGTCTAAGGGAGAGAGGGTGTGAGGAGGCAGAAGGACAGAGGGGACATACTGAGAAAGAGAGAGTGATGGTCTAAGAGACACAGAGGGCAATTGAGGAGGATGGGGAGACAGAGAGGGTTATCAAAGGCTCAAGGGAATAAAGGGGGAGAAACTCAAGGATAATAGATGGTTGAAGAACAGAGAAAATCTGAGGGACAGAAATGGGAAAGCCTAAAGAGGAAGATGGGGAGAATAAGGAAGAGAGAGAGAGAGATGAAAGAGACTGAAAAACAACCAAGAAATCAAAGGAACAATAAGAGAAGGGGAGGCTATGGAGAAAGAGGGCAGTACTAAAGGATAATGGAAAACTAAGAAGGCAGAGCAGAGAGAGAGGCAAACTGAGGATGGTTTGAAGGGGCTTCAATGGGCATCTAGCTCTACCTGGAAAAAAAAGAATGCCTTCCTCAATAGGGCTTCCATTAATTTCTAGACCCTGCCTCAAATCCATGGTTTAGGGGGTTTTGGGTGCTGCCCAACCCTTTTCTGACCTAGATACAGTTGATAGAATGTTGGCCCTGAAGACAGAAAGAACTGTCACCCTAAGTAAGTCATTTAACTGCTATCTGACTCAGTTTCTTCATTGTAAAATGAGAATCATGATAGCATCTAGCTCCAGGGTTGTTGTCTGAATCATAAAAGATAATATCTGTAAAATGCTTAGCAGGGTGCTTGGTACATAGGTACTTAATGTTTGTTCCCTTCCCCCTTTCTCCTATATACTTCCTAAGTGGTCATCCATCACCCCTTCCTTGAAGACCTTCATCAAGGAGGAGGCCATTTCCCTTTGTGGGCAGTTCTAGATGAGAGGAGCTTTTCTGGAAGTCAAATCTATAGTTTTTTTTCTCTGTTTTTGACCTGCTTGGCTTTGGAATCAGTACCATATTTGTTTTATAAAAGGAATTTGGTAGAACTCCTTCTTTGCTTATTTTGTCAAATAGTTTGTATAGTATTGGGATTAGTTGTTCTTTAAATGTTTGATAGAGTTCACTTGTTAATACATCTGGCCCTGGGGACTTTTTCTTCTGAGTTCAAGCCTAAATTGACTTCTTTGCAACATTTATCAATGACTCTGAGTTCTGCCCCCAGGACTAAACAGAATAAGCCATCCCTCTGCCACAAGGTAAATGCTCTTTTGTTGCCCCTAAGCCTTCTCTGTTCCAGGCTCAATCAGGTGAATTGAATTGCTCCTAATATGACACAATCTTGAGGCCCTTCCCTAGTTGGGCTGCCTTTCTTGGGATGCTCTCCAGCTAGTTCTTTTCTTTCTTTCTTTTTTTTTTTTTGGACAGGGCTTGGGATTTCATCCTCTGGGGAGAAAACTTCCTTTAGCAAGGCAGATCAGCACCTGCTCTTTGTCTCATGGCCTTTAGAGAATTGGCTGAGGGCCCTTGGGAGGTTAAATAACTTTCCCAGGGTCAGAAGGGCAACATGCATGGGAAGAGGGACTTGATAACAGGTAGAGAGAGAGACAGAAAGAGATAGACAAACAGAGCCAGAGAGAAAAGAAGAGGAGGAAGAGGAAGAAGAGAGTGAGGGAGAAAGGTGGAAAAGAGTGAGTGAAAGAGTGTGTTGAGGAGGCACATAAGAGAGGGTAAAGACTGAAGAAGGGGGCAGACTGAGAGATATTAACAGTTATGAGGGGAAATTTGAAAAACAGAGAGGGACAAGGCCAAGGGTCAAAATGAGAGCCATTGGAACAGAGTGAGTGGTCGCTGTGTGATTGACCAGTGAATGGTCTTTGGTCAGCTGGTTAGAAGCCTGGACTTATCGGGGCACCATTCGAAGCTGGAAAGGTCTAGGCACATTGCCCAAGCCCGAGCTGAGGGGAGTCAAGTCAATCTCCTCCGGGGAGCACAGTGGCTGTAGTGTGAAGTTCTGCAGAATCCCAGTCAGGTAAAGGAACAGCTCCATGCGGGCCAGGGGTTCCCCTAAGCACAGACGTCGACCTGCAGGAAGGGAGAGGCTGAAAGTGGCTGGCATCATACATGATCACAGTCTGAGAAAGGAGAGGGACTTCCAACTCTCTTATTTTTGCAGATGAGGGAACTGAGGTCTGCCAAAATGAAGTGACTTCCCCAAGGGCACACAGGTTGTAAGGGGGGAGAACTGAGATTTGAACCCAGGGACTCTCATTAAATCCATCACTCTTTGCATTTCACTGTGGAGGCTTTGGGGAGTACCCACCAGCAGAGAAGGGCATGAAGGCTGGGCTCTTCTTGAATTCCTCCTTGGAGTCCAGGAAGTGGGCAGGGTTGAACTCATTAGGTGTCTTGAACTGACTGGGGTCATAGTGAACCGTGTTGAGGAGGGTGATGATATCAGTGCCCTGGAAGTGGAGGGGGAGGAGGGAGGAGGAAAGGCTGGGAGCTGGAACACTTGGGTCCCTCTTCATGGTGGAGGGGAAGTGGGAACCTTCAAGGTCCAGGATGGGTGAGGCTTAGGTAGGGCAGAAGGTGTTGGGAGATGGGAGGGTCAAAGGCTAGCTGAGTAGTTTTTTATTTTTCTCTTGGCATCTCCAGTGCTGGGCACTGGGCCTGGCACAGAGTGGGCAAGTAACTGCTTAATAAACTCTTGCTCCTCCATGGATGGGCATGGGGGCTTGAGGTCTGCCAGGATGTGAATCCTGAGTGATAGCCCAGCTGGGATCCCATTTAGGGCTTCAGGGAAGAAAGTCTGGGGTTGGGGTTTTGGAATTAGGGGGGAAAAGGAGGGCCCACAGACGGATCAAAAAGTCTTGCCCCATGGGCGGGGCAGAAATAAAGGTGGGGGAAGGGACAGGATGGTGCGGGGAGGGGCAGAGAGGGGTCTTAAACTCCTGGGTCCTGAGGAGGACTCGGGATGGAGTTCTACCTTGGGTAGCAGGAAGCCTCGAAAGAGTGTGTCGCGGGTAAGCCGGTGCGGCAAGTTCATGGGGATGATGTCCGCAAAGCGCTGCACCTCATGGATGACGGCGTCCGTGTAGGGCATAGAGGAGCGGTCATCCAGCGTGGGCCGCCTCCCCCGCCCCACCACGCTGTCAATCTCCGCCTGCACCCGGGCTGCGGGAAGCACCAGTGAGCCATGGCCCCTCCCCTCCCCTCCAGCTCTTCTGCCCCCAAGGCCAGGCTCCCCCCTCCCCTCCCCTCTTCTCCTGGTCTAGGGCCAGAGGCAGGGGACTGGACCATCTGGGAACACAGAGGAGGGGTGTCTGGGAAGGCAGGAGACATGGGCATGGCCAGTGAGCAGGAGGGGAACGGTGTGCCTGGGAAAGTGGGAGCGCACCCTGAATCTGAGGATACTTCATGAGAAGTAGGAAGCTGTGGCGCAGTGTTGTGCCCACAGTCTCTGTGCCACCGAAGATGAGGATGAACGTCGTCTTCACCAGTGTCTCCATGTGGAAGTAGCTGTCTGGGCTCTTGGCTTCCTGGGGACAGAGAAGGGCTGAGTCACCCGCACTCCGAAAGACCCAAGCCACGCATCTGCTCCTTCACCCACCCCACGTCCTTCCCTCCTCCTGGTCTGGTGCAGTAGCATCGAGAGAAGGGAACCCCATCCCTTCTTCCAACTGGGGCGGGACTGGAGGCAGATATGGAAGTCTTTCCTGCTGGGTTGGACTGGCCAGCCAGTTTTCTCAGGTTCTCCTTGTCCTTTCTGTCTGTGTCTGTGTCTGTGTCTGTGTCTGTGTCTGTGTCTGTGTCTGTGTCTGTGTCTGTGTCTGTCTCTGAGTCTCTGAGTCTCTGAGTCTCTGAGTCTCTGAGTCTCTGTCTCTGTCTGTCTCTGTCTCTTTCCACCTTCCTGGCCCTGGCTGAAGAAATGACAGGCTTGACATCATCTCCCCTCCTCATTCCCTCCTCCTTGCCAGACCAGGGTCAAGCACACTGCTCAGGCTGTCTCACCCTCCCACCTCTCTCATTGGCCCAGGAATGAGAACAGGCTCTCCACCCCCACCCCACATCCCAGCTCCGTGCCACTTCTGCCAGGCCTCTTAAACACAGCACTCTGGATCCTGGACCAACTGGCCATCTGCCCTCTGGGCCAATCAGGCTTCAGAAAGGACCTTTCAGGGGCTGGAGGGTGGGGATGGGGCATGGCCAAGTATACCAAGTCCCTACAAGTCAGACAGCAGACAGGGAAGAGAGGCAGGGAAGGGAAAGCTGCCCCTGGATGAAGTGGGATTAAATAAGGGACTGGGTTGATTTATGCTCATGAATTGACTTTAAGTGCCTTTGCACAGAAGCTGTCTGTCTGCCGGACGCTCCTGGAGAGCTCTCCTTTCACTCCTTCCTCCTTGGACCCTAGCTCCTCCTGCCCTCAGTGCCCGAGTGCCAGGGCTAACTCAAAGGAGGCTTTTTCCCAAAGTAATGCTTCCCCTATTTGGCTTTCACTTTGGCTAGGCCTAAGGGTCTGTCCCAATCCCAAAGAACTGGTCAAGAAAACCACTGGAGACTCCAGTGGGATTGGCATCTCCTCTCACAGAATGAATGTTCCCTCTTTGAAGGCAGAGATTGCCTCATTTTTCTATCTTGCATCTCTTACAGTGCCTGCTGTTAGCCATTGGCAGACATTTAATAAATGCTTGTTTAATAGAAATGAGCTGAATCAGAGGACTTGGGTTTGAGTTCTGTTTTCTGCCCTTGTGACCTGGGACAAATCAGGGCTTTTCCTCTGGATCTCAGTTTCCTTATTTGAAAATGAAGGGGTTGAATTTGACTGGTTGAACTCAAAAGTCTCTTTCAGTGCTAACTTCCATGATCTAAATCTTTAATGATTTCTATGTTTCATATCATTATCACTTGGTGGAGGAGCAGGGGAGGGAGGGAAAGCTTTGAGATCCTTCTACCATAGGCCAGCCAAGCTCTGCTCCCTCTGCCATTTTCTCATCATGGTGACCTTCCTGTCTACTTCTTTACTGCCTTCATGGACTGCCTTTCCTTTGGATACCCAAGGCATCCCTCCTTATCCTTGCATTATAAATCCTCTGATTCTTTGACAGATATCAAATGGCAGAGCTAGAAGGAATATTAGAAATGGAATTCAACCCCTAATTTTTCAGATGAGTAAATGGAGGCATTGCATTTTGGGATGGAGAGTGCTGAAAGGAAGGAAAGGACAGGTGAAGAATTGGTATACTTCCCTGATTTTGGGAGAAAACTTCCCAGGTATTTGGAGATTTATGGAATAACAGGATTGTTCTTGTTGTTTAGTCATTTCAGATTCTCCATAACCCCATTTGGGGTCTTCTTGGCAAAGAAGTAGAGTGGTTTGCCATTTCCTTTTCCAGTTCATTTGACAGATGAGGAAACTGAGGCAAACAGGGTTAAGAGATTTGGCTAAAGTTACATAGCTAGTAGATGTCTGGTGTTGGGTCTTCCTGACTCAGGGCATGGGGCTCTATCCACTGAGCCACCTAGCTGTCCAACAGAATGGCAGGCTCTTGGAATTAATAGAGTTTGAAATTCTTTAGGCTCATAGAAACTTGGACCCATAGAATTTTCGATTTACAGAGGCTTAGGATCATAGCGTGTTAGACTCTTCAAATCTTTGACTTTAAGAAGCAAGGAAACTCAGAATCCTTGAATATTAGACTCAGACTGAGAGGCTGTTACCAGGGTATGGTGACTGGAGCTTTTCCCTAGGGTGCTGAATTTAGAGGGTACCTGACACTCTCAACCTTTCAGAAGTATGGGAATAAAAGTAGTTAGTGCTTAGCAAGAAAAATTAAATAAACAACTACTAGATAGTCTGCTAGTGTGTCTCCCCTTTAGCCCCACCTGACCCCAGCCACCACAGAAAATGCCATGACTTCTGTCACAGATGGAAGAATTCTTCCTTATAACTTAGAATCATAGCATATTAAGTTCTTAAAATGAGGGAATTTGGGGTTCTTAGCCAGCTGATTCATAGAGAATTGGATCACCTGAGTCTCTAATAGTTGCAGAATCATAGACTTCTCAGGGATTGGATGCAGGAGGGACCCTAAAAGTCCTTCTAGGTACCCTGAAGGAGTTGGGAAGGGGATCTAGAGAAGGCCCTACCTCAGCCATCTTGATAAGAAAGCAGTCAATGAAGTCAGAAGGGCTGGTGGAGTCTAGGTTGATCTGGTGCTCATGGATGATGCGGTCGATGAGGGTCTTCATGCTCCCATAGTTCTGAAAGAGGCTGCGATGGGGGCCGGGGATCCATTGTAGGAGACCAGGGAAGATGTTGTATATCTGGGTGGGGAGGAGGAGGGAGGGAAAGATTCCAGTTTAGAGAGGGCCCTACCTTCCCATTCCCCTTGTCCCTCTCTCCTCTGGGTCCCCCAGCAACCCTCAATGGCCTCTGCAGGCTTCATCTACTCCCTCCCTTCCCAGCAGTCTCTTCCCAGGCGCACCTCCCCCCAGGGGCTGCTCATGATCTTAAAGTTTTCATTGATGAGATGGACAAGCTTGAGCAGACGCTCATCCTCATAGTCAAAGCGGCTGCCAAAGACGACTGAGCAGATGATGTTGGACACGGAGCGGCTGAGCACGAAGGTGGGATCAAAAGGGGCACCTGGGGGCCAGAGATACCTGAAGGTCAGCAGGGCTACTACAGGGTGACCC
>NC_077230.1:419308071-419315571 GCF_027887165.1 Monodelphis domestica
TCTCCCTGTCTCTCTCTGTCTTTTTTTATGCCTCTTTCTAAGGCTTCTCTCTTTAAAAAATCATTTACTTTCCATCTTAGAACTGTTACTGTGTATTGGTTCTAAGGCAGAAGAGCAATAAGGGCTGGGCAATTGGGGGTAAGTGACTTGCCCAGGGTCACACAGCTAGGAAGCTTTGGAGGTCAGATTGGAACCCAACACTTCCCATCTCTATCCTGGCTCTTAGTCCACTGAGCTACCTAGCTAGCCTCCATCTCTTTCTCTTTTTAAACCTCTCTCTAAGCCTCTATCTCTCCCCATTATTTATCTCCCTGTCTCACTGACTGTCTTTATGCCTCTTGTTATGGCTTCTCTCTAAGGCTTAGACTCTAAGCCTTTGTCTCTATCTCCCCAATATGTGTCTCTCCTTGACTCTATTTTTCTTCTGTCTCTCTTTTTTATTTTTAAATTTATTTTTTATTTTAAAAACTCTTACCTTCCATCTTGGAATCAATACTGTGTATTGGTTCCAAGGCAGAAAAACTGTAAGGGCTAGGTAATGGGGGATGAAGTGGTAGGACCTCCCTTCTCTAGGCCTGGCTCTCAATCCACTGAGCTATCCAACTTTTCCCTCTGTCTCTTTTTAAACCTCTCTCTAAGCCTTGCTCTCTCTCCATTATGTGTCTCTCCATGACTCTTTCTATCTTTATGCCTCATGCTAAGGCTTCTTCTTTTAAGCCCCTGTCTATCTCTCCCAACTATGTGCCTCCCTCCTTCTCTGTCTCCCTCCCTCTCCCTCTCCCTCTCTCTGTCTCTCTTTCTCTCTCCTCTCCTTCTCTCTCTTCTCTCCTTCTCTGACTCTCTCCCTCTCCCTCTCCCTCTCTGTCTCTCTTCTCTCCATTTCTGTCTGTCTCTCCCTCTTTCTGTTTCTCTCTGTCTCTCCTCCCCTCCCCCTCTCCAAATTTTTCTCTATGTCTCTGTCACTCTGTTCCTTCCTCTTTTGTCACTCACTTCAGCTTTTCTCTTTCTGTCTCTCCCAACTAGATCCTAGACCCTTTGAGAACTTTCAGTGAGACTCAAGGCAATTGGGAGATGGGAACAGGGGAGGGGATCTGGATGACCTCAGGTCCCTATTCATTCATTCATTCATTTATTTATTTATTTATTCATTCATTCATTCATTCATTCATTTATTTGTTTGTTTGTTTGTTTGTTTATTTATTTATTTATTTATTTATTTATTTTTTTAATTTGGTCAATTTCAAACATTATTCCCTGGTTACAAAAATCATTTTCTATTCCTCCCTCCTCTCCACCCTCCCCTCCCCTCCCATAGCCGGCATGAAATTCCACTGGGTATTACATGTGTCTTTGATCAGAAATCATTTCCAAATTGTTGGTATTTGCACTAGGATGTTCATTCAGAGTCTACATCCCCAATTGTATCCCCCTCAACCCATGTAATCAAGCAGTTGTTTTTCTTCTGTGTTTCTACTCCTACAGTCTTTCCTCTGAATGTGAATAGTGTTCTTTCTCATAGATCCCTCCGGGTTGTTCAGGGTCATTGCATTGCCACTAATGGAGAAGTCTATTACATTCAATTGTACCACAATGTTTCAGTCTCTGTGCACAATATTCTCCTGGTTCTGCTCCTTTCATTCTGCATCACTTCCTGGAGGTTGTTCCAGTTCACATGGAATCCCTCCAGTTCATTATTCCTTTAAGCAATAGTATTCCATCACCAACAGAGACCACAATTTGTTCAGCCATTCCCCAATTGAAGGGCATCCCCTCATTTTCCAATTTTTTACCACCACAAAGAGCACAGCCATGAATATTCTTGTACATGTCTTTTTCCTTATGATCTCTTTGGGGTACAAACCCAGTAATGCTATGGCTGGATCAAAGGGCAGATAGTCTTTTAGCACCCTTTGGGCATAGTTCCAAATTGTCAGGTCCCTCTTTAGAGAGACACCAGGGCAGGAGAAATGATGTGGATGAGCTGGCCCATGCCAGTCAAATCTTCCTAATGAAATAAAACACAAGGCTAGATGTACAACGTGAGGATTTTTCTTTTTGCCCGAGCAGGAATTGCCACTGATCACTACCAGGTCTCTGCTACATCCATCTGGGCTGGATCTTGTCTTTGACTCAAGCTCAGGGACCAGACTGCTGGAGATGATCTTAAATCAGAGATACCAACATCCAGGGAGCCTGCAGGATCGGGGCTGGGGGTGTGGAGTCCAAGTGGCCAAGGGAGGGACCGGGTCTGGGCAGGGAGGCTCAGAGAAAGGAAGGGGGCAGTAAAGGGGTCTAAAGGCTCTGTCCCAGAAACAGTCACTCCCAAGCTGGGCTAGTGTTCAGACTGGTTGGTTGAGTCGCCATTCTCAGGAACATGTGGAAGGGCGGGGAAGGAGAGGTGTTGGAACAATAAATACATTCTGGCAAATTCCCAGGCTGGGTGTCTCCTCTGCCTCTCTCCCCTCCAAGATATGGGGCCTTTAGACAGCAAGACTGGAGGATCATCTGGTTTTGAGGAACTCCTTTTTATTGTCCAACTCTGTTTACCTTGCTACAGGGGGACAGATGCTAGGAAAAGGGTTCATGGCAAATAATGGAGATCCTTGAAGTGGGCTGGGACTAGGTGTTCCCCTTGAATCCTTTGATGGCATACAGGGCAAGGCAGGCTCCAGGGGAGGAAAGATCATTGGGTTAAATGTCTTTGATCTACCTCCTCTGTTAGAGGAGGGGAAGTGGAACTCAATTTGAATGAGTTAGTAGGGCTGGGCTAGATGTTTCTTGAGTCTTCTGAGCCTCCTTGATTCCCCTTGTGGAGCTTCCCAACTATCCTTCACCCTTAGGTTCTCCTCCCAGCCCATGGCCACCCCTCTATCCAGTCTGGGTGGAGCTGGGCTAGAAATGCTGAAAAGTGGAGAATGGAGAGATTGGGTTTCCAGGGCTCAATGTGAGTAGGAAAGCTCTTTGGTTTACAATGGTCCTCATTCCTAGAAGGAGGGCTTCCAGGTAGAGGGGAGAGATTGGTTCAGCAGAAACTTGAGGTGTTGAGAGTTTGGCCCACAGTGATAGGAGCTTCTAAGTGAGTCCCTTGATTTGAGGGGAAGTTCCCAAGGGAAATAACAGGGTTTAGGTGCCTAGGATAACTTGGGAATCTTTACAATGCTAGGAACCATTGGGGTTAAGGGAAAACAAGAGCCTAAAGGAGCCCAGATTCCTGGGGAGTTAAGAGTCTCACAGTGAGTGGATTCCTGGGTGCTTCTTGGCCTTGAAGAGGAGGTCCCAGAGGAAATGGAGCTTCCAGGGTGATCTCTACAATGTTAAGGATTCTTGATATCTTCTGAGGTACCCCGGGTGACAGGAGGGGTGAAAAATCTCCATAATGAAGAGAATTATTAGGGATAAAGGGGGCAATAAGAGGTTAATGGGGCACAGATTTTTGGGGTAAATGGGGTTCCCAATGTTTTTTACCTGGAGGGACATGGGAGATCCCAAGAGATGATGAGGGGTTCTAGGTTCTGGGAAATGAAGGGGAATACATAGATTAGTGATGGTAAACCTATGGCATGGGTGCCAAAGATGGCACACAGAGCACTTTTTGTGAGCACATGGTTGGCCCCTACAAAGGCATAGGGACCTGGGAACAGCTGCTCTCTTCCCCCTCTCCACTGTTCGTGATGACATTTTTTCACATCACCCACCCCTCTGTCACACAGCCCAATGGGAGCACTTTCTCCCTCCTCTGTGTGGGATAAAGGTAGGGGGCAGGGCACACCTGATGCTCAATGGGAGGCATGGCGTGATGGCTTGGGGGGATGGGGGTGGGGTCAAGCACTCCATCTCTAAAAGGTTTGCCATTACTGTCATAGATGAAGGGGTCCACGATCCCACATCAGTGGGGTAGCAGGCGGAGTTTGTAAGGTCTAGGTAGACTGCCCAAACCCTGAGATTCAGGAGATAAGTCTAGGGCATCCCTGGAGCCATCCAGGCTTAGAGAGAAGCGTTGCAGGAGGCTTGTGAGAAAAATGAAGAGCTCAGTGAGGGCCAGGCCTTCTCCCAGACATAGCCGCTTCCCTGGGGAGAGAAGAAAAGGACACTAAGGGACAAGGGACAGAGAGAGAGGAAAGAGGCAGGAATTAAGAGTGAAGACAGAAAGGAGGGGTTGAGGAGCAGGGGCAGAGAGATAGGAGAGGCTGGGGAACAGAATGAGAGTCACAGGATCTGAGGGGAGACACAGAGGGTATCTACTGAGGGGCAGGGACAGAGAAGACTGTAAGACTGGGGAAAGGGAGAAAGGGAGCCATAGAGGAGAGACTGAGGAACAGAGATGGGGAGACAGGGACTGAGAGAGTGGGAGACAAAGAAGAGGCTGAGGGACAGTGGAGGAGGAGAGAGGAGTACATAAATGCAGCTACAACCTGCTGAGAAGGCCAGAAAGGCTTCATTCTTCTTAAACTTTCCTTCTTTGTCCAGAAAGTGCGCAGGGTCAAACTTCTCTGGATCTTTGAACTGAGTGTGGTCAAAGTGGGCTGTGCATAGCAGGGGGATGATATTCAAATCCTGGAAGGTCAGAGGATGAGAGAGGGGGAGCTCAGAGAGCTCAGAGCTCAGAGGAAATCCTGGAGAGCCACCCCAGCACAGGGAAAGACGATCAGACTCTCTGATGGCCAAGGTGGATTAGCAGTGTGTCATGATGGAAATTGAGGAATGGATTTGGAGTTAGAAAACCTAGGGTTCAAATCTCAGTTACACCATTCACTAATGGTTGTGTGACTTTGGACAAATCTCTTACTCTTTGAGCCTCAGTTTCCTTCTCTAAAAAATAAATGATAGAGGCAAGGCTAGGTGGTGTCTAAGAGTCCTTTTAGTCCTAGCTTTCTCCAACTTTGTGCTGGCATCACGGAGTACTGAGATGTCATAGGCACAGCAGAATGAGCAAAGAGTCATGGGAGATGGGGAGTAGGGTGATAGACTCTGAGCAAGGACTCCTGGGGTGAGTTTGGGGATTGAGAGAGAGCCCCCTCCCTACCTTGGGGAGATGGTAGCCACGGAATGTGGTAGCCCGAGTGACTGTGTGAGGAACTGACATCGGGACAATGTCTGTAAAGCGCTGAATCTCATGGATGACAGCATCCATGTAGGGCATCTTCACCCGGTCCTCCATGCTGGGGGGGCGACTTGGCCCAATTACCTCATCGATTTCCTTGTGGAGTTGGGCTAGGAAGGGAACAGGTATGAAAAGAGGACATGAGTAGAAGAATCCATTCTTTTTCTAGGTTTTATTTTTTTACAGTCTCAGCAAAAACCTACCTTCTCACCCTCTAACACCACCTCCACCCTGATTCTAGTTGAGAAGAAAAGAAAAAGAAAATCCATTAAACCCAAATCCATATTCTTTTTGACCATATTCCCCACCCCCACCCCCAGTCTCATTCTGCTTTCTGAGTCCTTCATCTCTCTGTTAGGAAGTGGGTAACATGTTTCATCATGGTCATTCTACCAGAATGCCTAATTCTTTCAAGGTTGTTGTATCATCCACTCCTAATCTCAGCACAGAACTTGGGACCTGGGCCATTGAGATGGCCTTGGGGATCCACATTAGAGAGCTAGAGATTTCCCAATCCTTTTGCTTGGGGAGGTTGTGGTGAGATGGAGTAGTGTTAGACCACCAGCAGGACGGGGAGACCTAAGTTCAGACCCTACCTCTGATACACTACCTTGGGAAAGTTATTTGACTTTCTTAACTCTATGGGTCTCAGTTTACTCATCTGTAAAATAAAGGGGTTCTAACTAAATGGTCCCTTTCTAGCCCTATGCCTGTGATCCTATGATTTTCCAGTAGATGGAGATACTTATATGTCCAGAAGTTTTCTTCTGGACAGTTTAGGTGTTTAAATCAACTGTGCAAGTGTGAGATGGGGAAGGTATGGATAGCCAAAAATTTGTCGGGAAAAGAGCTGGGGATTTTAATGAACCAGAAACCTAATATGAGTCAACGGGGTGATATGACAGAAAGAAAAGTTAACAGGTAGATAAGAAAAGCCACGTAGTGAGAAGTGCCAAATACATACCAAATGCCATATAAGCATTTGACTCTAAGTAGCCTGGAGAAGAGAAGACTCAGGGAAGCATGATAGGGCTCTGAAATTTCATGAGAAGAGCTGTATTCCATTGCCCCAGAGGCAGAACAGGGATATAGTTCCTCACTCATGCTATCTAGCATGGATACAGTTTGCAAAGAGCTTTATATTTATTATCTCATATTTTCCTCACAACAGCTCACCCTGCAAAGTAGGAATTATTATTATGCCAATTTTACAATTGAGGAAACTGAGATAAGCAGGTAAGTGACTTGCCCAGGGTCATATAGCTTGCTAAGATCTGAGGAAAGATTTTAACTCGTCTTTCTGTCTCTAAATTTCAGCACAGCACCATCTAATAGTCTATATTTACTTTAGAAAAAACTTAAACTTTGTTTTCAATTACACATAGAAACAGTTTTTGACAATTGTTTTCTGCCATTTTATGATTCAGATACTTTCCCTCCCTCTGCCTCCCCTGGTGGCAAATAGTCTGATATAGGTTATTCCAGTGCTTTCATGCAATCCATAGTTCCATATTGCTCACTCTTTGACAAGACACATATTCCATATACAACAAAAAACTCATGAAGGAAATAAAGTGAAAGATGGCATTCTTTGATCTGCAATCAGACTCCAACAGTTCTTTCTTTCAGCTTATACTTACTACAGACCTACTTCATATCCTCACCATCTGTCACCTGGAGTTATTGTAGTAACACCCTAAATGGTCTTTCTGCTTCATCTGCCCCTTCCCCTTCCAATCCATCCTCCTCTCAGCTGCCAAGGTGATTTTCCTAAAATGCAGGTTTTTATGCTCAATGAGTTTCTATGACTCCCTATTGCCTCTAGGGTCAAATATTAAACCCTCTGTGTCATTCTTCTTTTTTCTTCTTTTCCAGACTTACTCCTGGCTCCCTGCCATAAACTCCAGGATGCAGTTATCCTGACCTATTTGAAGTTCTTTGAACACAACTCTCCATCACCAGTCTTTGGACTGGATGTCCCCTTTGACTGGAGTGTTCTGCCCTCTCATTCCCATCTACTGACTTCCTGAGCTTCCTTCAGGGCTCAACTCCAATCCCACCTTCCACAGGACCCCTTTCCAGGATCCTCAGCCACTAATGTCTTCCCTCTTCAGATTTCCTTCCATCTATCATGGAGAGATCTTTTCTGTATCTAATCACTCAAAAACTGCCTCCCCCATTAGAATGTACCCTCCTTGAGAGCAAGGACTGTTTTGTGCCCTTCTTTGATATCTCCAGCACATAGCACAATGCCTGGCACATCAATGACAGTGGATTTATTTTTTGTTGCTCCCAAGCAGCCATCTTGGTGTTGGATTTGGTAGGATTTCTCACCTTCCACATCAGGATGTTTGAGAAGGATGAGGAGTCCATAGCGAAGAGTGGAACTCACTGTCTCT
>NC_077230.1:419320571-419330571 GCF_027887165.1 Monodelphis domestica
AGTTAAATCTTACTCAGAGTCCCAGAATCATCATGCATCTAAGGAGGGACTTGAATTCATGTCTAAGACCTAAATCTCATCTTTCAAGTTTCCTAAATCATGAACTCAGTATTTTTTTAAACCCTCACCTTCCATCTTGGAATCAATACTGTGTATTGGTTCCAAGGCAGAAGAGTGGTAAGGGCTAGGCAATGGAGGTTAAGTGACTTGCCCAGGGTCATACAACCAGGAAGTGTCTTGAGGCCAGATTTGAACCTAGGACCTGTCTCTAGGCCTAGGTCTCAATCCACTGAGCTACCCAGCTGCCCCCTCAATATTCTTTTTAAGAAAATTTAATCCATACCTTCTTAGAATCAATTGGTTCCAAGGTAGAAGAGTGGTAAAGACTAGGCAATGGGGTCTAAGTGACCTTTCCCAGGTCACACAGCTAGGAAGCATCTGAGGCCAAATTTTAACCTCGGATCTCCCATCTATAGGCCTGGCTCTCAATCCACTGAGCCACCCAGCTGCCCCTTAGATGTTTTAATATGCATCATTTTATTGCCTTCATTAATCCCATGCCAAGAATCAAATGCTTTATGGCGATATTACCAAAACATTCCTGCTGATTCCTTTGGGGAGTTAGTTCCATTATACCAAGGTCACACAACTTTGCTTTGTGGAATATTCACTCATTCATCCAAAAGTATTTATTAAATGCCTGCTCTTGCTAGGCACCAAGGATAGGATATAATAGCCAAAACTAAATAGCCCCTGCCCTCAAGGAAGTTATAGGCTATTGGAGGTAAACAACATAACACACAAAAAGTTAAATACAAATTATATACAAAGTCATTTGCAAGAGAAGGCACTAGCAACAGGTTGGAGGGGCAGGTAAGAGGGGAATCAGATGAGATAGATAAGTAATCCAGTGGATAGAGCGCCAGGAGTTGAAAGGTCCTAGGTTCAAATCTGCCCTCAGACACTTCCTAGCTGTGTGATCCTGGGTAAGTCACCTAAAACCCAGATTACCTAGCCTTCACTACTCTTATGTCTTAGAACTGATACTAGGACAGAAGGTAAGGGTTTAAAAAATTAATTACTTTAAACAAGCATTTGTTATCTGTCCCTCCCCACTATTGAATGATAAAAAAACTAACAAATGTGCATAATTTGGGAAAAAATCCCTACTTTAGGCATTTTCAAAATCATATATCTCATACTACATTACATCCATTCCCTTCCTGCCAAAAGGAAATGATGTGCTTTATCATTAGGTCTTCGGAGTAATGGTTCCTCCTTCTACAATTTAGAGTTCCAAAATCTTTCAAATTTTTGTTCGTTATTCTCTCCCCCTACCCCCATGTTATTGTCTAAATTTTGTTCCTAGTTCTGGGAGCTAAGGGATATTTATGAGGAGGTAGGGTTTCTGGTAGCATAGAGATGATTCTGATTGAGTAAATCCACATGAACTATATCCTTTAGACTTAGCCAAACAGTGCAGTCACCCATAAAGAACTGGAGCTGGGGGATAGAATGTCTTCTACTCTCTGAGAACCACAGAAAGCTTATTTCTCTAATAGGCTTCACCCCCACACTACTCTGACCAAGCAAGGCACAGAGCCCATTGAACTGGATCAGGTTACTGGTCAGCAGTGCCACCCGGTGGTTAAATTTCTACGACCTTGAATATAGTGGATGATTGTTTAATACATGTATATTGTCTGTTGAATCAGTTTAGGACGAGTGATGGCAAACCTGTGGCACGGGTGCCAAAGATGGCACACAGAGTACTCTCTCTGTAGGCACATGGTAGTTCTCCCCCCTCCCCCTCAGGCAGCAGAGCTGGAAGGGAACAGAGTGCCCAGGCCACTTCCTTCCCCCTCTCTACACTCGATGAGGATATTCCTCCATCACCCCATCCCTCTGCGCAGTGCCCAATGGGAGTGCTTTCTCCCTCCTCTGTGTGGGATAAGGGGAGATGGGGTGCACCTGGCACTTGGTGGGTGGGGGCGGGGCCTGGCACTCTGTCTTTTAAAAGGTTTGACATCACTGGTTTATGACCTTAGTTCAAAGAAGCTTTTAAAGACCATTTCAATGGACCCAGGAAGGCAGGGATGGTGGTGGTGGTAGTGGTGGTAGGGTGTTTCTACCTCAAAGATCATAGCACAGGGGGAAAATTTCTCCCTCCCCTTATAGAGAGTCATCTTTATTCTCTTTATAATAGAGAATATTAGTTAAATAAATAACCAAATAAATAATTAAGTTAATAAAATTGGTCAAATTATTCAATAATTAATTGAACTGATTAAACTGAATGAACAATTAAAATATTAATTCATTTTATAATAGAGAACATTTAAAAACAGAAAATGCAAAAAAGAAGAGAAAAAATAAACAAAGCCAATCAATATATCAAACAAATCTAAAAGTATATACAGTGTTTTCCCCTCTTCTGTATTTCCCTGCTGTTTCTTTTTCTTTTTTTCTTAGTTCCTTTTTTTGTTTCTCTCTTCTCTCTCTCTCTCTCTCTCTCTCTCTCTCTCTCTCTCTCTCTCTCTCTCTCTCTCTCTCTCTCTCTCTCTCTCTCTCTCCCTCCCTCTCTGCAACAACTCTAAGACAGAAGGACAAGGATTAGGTAAGTGGGATTAAATGACTTGGCCAGGGTCACATAGCTAGGAAGTATCTGAGGTCAAATTTGAACCCAGGTCTCCTGACTTCAGGCTTGGTACTCTAGCCACTGTGTTACCTAGCTACTTTGACTAGTAGATTCTTTTTTTTCCCTTTTATAAAAATTTTTTACCTTCCAACTTAGAATCAATACTAAGTATTGGTTCCAAAGCAGAAGAGCAGTAAGGGCCAGGCAACTGGGGCTAAGTGACTTGCCCAGAGTCACACAGTTAGGAAGTATCTGAGATCAAATTTGAACCCAGGTTTTCTGGACTCCAGGTCTGGCTCTCTAAGCACTGTGATACCAGGCTGCCCTTTGACTAGATGGCTTTCAAATTTTCTTCCAGTTCTAAATTTGTGAACCTATGATCAACAGGAAGAAGGAACCCTTCAAAGACTTTAGTTTATTCATTGGCAAAATGAAGGAGTTTGACTATATGACCTCTAAAATCCCTTCTACCTTTAAATCTATGAGTCTATTATCTTCAGAGAGTAGAAACTCTTCCTAGGTCTCAGTTTCCCCACCTATAAAGTGAGGAGTGTGGACTAGATGACCTTCAAGGCCCCTTCCAGCTCCTGACCTATGCAACTATATCTGTAACCTATTGAGTTAGCTCATCTTCCTTCTGGATAGTTTCAATTGTTAGGCAATTTTTCCTGACTTCAAGTCTAAATTGTCCCCCCCCCCCCAGATTTTGCCTCTTTGGGTTCCAGTTCTGGGGCCAAATAGAAGGTGTCTAATCCCATTTCTACTGGCCAGCTTGAAAACAGTTATCGGGTTTCACCACCACACCCCTCCTGTCACTCCAATCTTTTTCTGGTCTAGATGCCTCTAGTTCCTTTGACTAATTCTCACTTGGCCTGATCTCAGGCTCTTCCCAGTCCTTCACTGAATGGGTCTCCCAAACTCACCTCTTTCAGAGACTTTAGTAGGTCTACCACATCCACTCCCAGAATGTTGCCCAAGAAGGGCCAAGGGGCTGGGCCAGGGGGCAGCCCAGAGAACCTGTGGCGCCACCAATTGAGCAGAAGGTAGGCAGCAACGGCCAGGCCCAGTGCCAGCCCCAGACCCCCACCCAGCTCCATCATGAGGAATCTCTGGCTCGGGCACTAGTCCTGTATGCCCTAGCCTGACCTTTTATCTGTCCCAGCCTCTTATATAAGGTTTAGGGAGGTTCACTAGTCAGCCAATCCCTAGCCTGGCTTGGGGGAGGCCCAGTCAGATTCAAGTTCACTCTGATAGGTTTTCTACTACATATTCTCCTGGATGTTTGTGTGTATCTATTCCGCAGGGGCTCCCCAGTTCTAGCTCTGCTTCACCCCTCACTCTTACTGTTTCGGCCCATGGCCATTGGAGGCCTGTCTTCTTCCCCCTCCTTCCACATCCTGCCCCTAGATTTTCTGCCATCTTGAGCATTAGCTCCAGAGTGGAAGGTATTGATCGCTTCTTGGTTAGATTACTCTTTCAACAAACCCTAACAAAAACCCAACAACCCTTGAACACGGAGTGATCATGATTCTTAAGAGTCCAGATACTTATGTGATGATGCCAACAAGGTAAAAAGGCTGATCCAAGAACACTACTCCATAGTTAGCAGTTTTAGGGGGACAATTTTTTAAAATTAAAAAACCCTCACCTTTTGTCTTGGAATCAATACTGTGTATTGGCTCCAAGGCAGAAGAGCAGTAAGGGCTAGACAATGGGGGTCAAGTGACTTGTCCAGGGCCACACAGCTGGGAAGTGTCTGAGGCTAGATTTGAACCCAGGACCTCCTGACTCTAGACCTGGATCTTAATCCACTGAGCTACCCAGCTGTCCCTGTAAGTAGTTATGATTGATGTGCATCAGCCAAACAAAGCATCTCCCCCTGTGTTTGAAGATGATTAATCATGGACTTTCAATCACCATATTCTATTTTGGGTACCACATCAGTGGTTATAAAAGAACTTTTCTCTTAAGGCCCTTCTCTGTGAAGAAGATCTTGGATGCAATTGATTAGTGACCCCTGAAATCCCTCCCAAATTGATTGACTATTCTTGGAGATTTATCTCAATGGTTTTTATTACAGATTGGAGATTTTTGGCCCAAATGTTGCCTGTATATAGTTTGATTTTTATAGATTTGTTCATGTGTTCTCTGGCCCTTCCACCTCCAGACTATAAGCTCCTCGAGGGAAGGAATTGCCTTCTGACTCTTTTTTTAAATTTTTTTATCCTTGACTGTTAGTACCATGCTTGGCACATAGTAGGCTCTTTTTTTAAACTCTTACCTTTTGTCTTAAAATCAATACTATGTATTGGTTCCAAGGCAGAAGAGTGGTAAGGGCTAGGCAATGGGGGTGAAGTGACTTGTCCAGGGTCACACAACTGGGAAGTGTCTGAGTCTAGATTTGAACCCAGGATCTCTGATCTCTGGGCCTGGCTCTCAATCCACTGAGCTACCCAGCTGCTCCCCATAGCAGGCTCTTAATAAATGTTTCTTAAAGGACCAATTGCTTGAAAGTCTAATTTTATAAGACCCTCTAGGATTCTGAAAATGATATCACATTCCTCGGCCAAGGGGGCGACCCAAAGATCCTGTGGTGCCAGAGCCTGAGCAGAAGATGGTACATGAATGCCTGGCCCTGAGCCAGCCCCAGGATGTACTGCCAGGTGAGGTCTGGTGAGGTCTTGGCCCTGGATGCCTTGGCCTGATTCTTTATCTATCCCAGGGGCTTGCATCAGACTCGGTGGGTACTGGTCGGCCCACTGTGACCTTGGCCCCTGGCACGGCCCAGCAAATCCAAACTTCTGGCATTGTCAAGGCACAATAAGAATCAACTACTGGCAAAGAGAGCCTTTGGGACTGGAGTCATTTGGACAATTCCTCAGAACCCTCCTAAGCGAACAGTTCATGAGTTCACAGCCACATGCAGTTTACGGCTGTATCTTAAGCTGTTAAGCAATTGTTCTTTTTTAAAAAGTTTCAAGACTAGGATTAGGTTCAATTCCAGATAAAAATGTTGGCTTCACAAAAAGGGTGCAACTTCCTGTTTTGTGCAGGCCAAAGAATCTGAGTTATCTTCCTCTGGATGGGAAATCTGCATCCCAGGTTAATGTTTCAGGGTTCACTTTTTAAAACTCTTACTTTCCATCTTGGAATCCATACTGTGTATTGGTTCCAAGGCAGAAGAGTGGTAAGGGCTAGGCAAATAGGATTAAGTGATTTGCCCGGGATCACATAACTAGGAAGTGTCTGAGGCCAAATTTGAACCCAGGGCTTCCTGTCTCTAGGTTATGCTCTTTATCCAATTAGCCATCTAATGGTCCCATTTAGAAACTAATTTGCGTAATTGTAATTCGATGTAATTGGCCTCTTTTGCAATTCTATGTATTTAAAACATGATTCTGAGATTGGATCCATAGACTTCACCAAGTTGCCCAAGGAGTCAGGATACAAAAATGATGAAACAACCCTGGCTTAAATGACCCTGGAATTCTTCTCCACCTCTGGATCTATGAACATAAAAGTTATCATGTTCCCCCTCCATTTCATGGCCTCCAATCCCCTCACCAGTACTGCTGTCCTCACCTGCCTAGCAATGTCTTTTATCATTGAGGGAACCTTTTGAAGGACTTATTGTCTCCCAATGAAGACTTGGGATAACCTAAGCTTTGCTTGTTGTGAGTCAGGATTCTCATTCCTTTGTGCTGAGACCCTATAAAAGGAAGATTTTGTTGTCAACTTGCTGGCTCTTCTATTTTCCAAGCAGAAACCCAGCAGAGCTAAAACCTGCCATGTGTCTGGATTGGTGCGAAAAGGAATGTGAAGGAGAACCCTAATATGTGGAGCAGCTGCTTTGGGGACAGAGGTATTATTTATACTGTATACAGCTTGTTTGCATATATTTATTTACTTATTGTCTTCCCTGTTAGATTGTAAGTTTCCTGACATTTCAGAGCAGGGATTGTCTTCAGCCTCTCTCTCTACCTAATACTTACCAGAGTGCTTGGTACACAGTAGATGCTTAATGGATGTTTATTGACTGACCAATGGTGGTACATGGAAATTTCATATTCTCATGTAGAGATGGCAGCCTAGGAGAGGGACTTCCATGTTCAAATAGTGAGAGTTACTGAATCCAGTCCTATAGAGAGAGAAGGGGAGATCCTAAACAGCATTGGCACTTTGGGAATTCCAGGATCTAGCTTTCTGGAGAAAGGAAAATATCTTGTAGTCTCTTGGAGATAAAGAAATTCTCAGATCTAGCCTTCTAGTGAAAGAAGCAGATCAGGAATGATGCCAGCCTCTTGGAGATCTTTGTTTGTTCTAGATCTGGAAGAGTGACAAGGGACAAAGCCACATCATGGAGCTGAGTTTTTCCTTTTAAACCCTTATCTTCTGTCTTAGTATGTATTCTAAGTCAGAAGAGTTTGGCAAGGGCTAGGCAACTGAAGTTAAGTGACTTGCTCAGGGTCACGCAGCTAGGAAGTATCTGAGATCAGATTTGAACCCAGGACCTTTGGACTCTAGGCCTGTTGTTCTATCCACTGTGCTACCTAGTTGCCCCAAAGATACATTTCTTAACAACAGGCTGGACTTTAACCTCTGTTGTTACTGCAGGTCAGCCAACACAAATTTAGTGGGAAAGAGTTTGCCTTTCTAATAACTTCAAGCTCATTTTTCTTCTGGGATAAGACTGAGCCCCTGAGATTATTCCAAAAGGCTAGAGGTGTATACCACCTTTTGGGTACAAGTAGGATTCACTGGAATGTAGGGAGGATGGTTGCTCTGGTGACCCCAAGTTTCTTTCTCTTTCAAGGACAGTCCAAACCACAAGGTGATGTTATGAGCCTGGAGGACTCTGTGGCGCTCTATGGGGCAGGTAAGACTCATTAAGCTGAATAAAAAGTTCTTTTGATTATTTAGGGGCTAATATTAGTCCTTTCTGCTTTCTGTGTTTTATGTAGGTAAAATCAGTGCTGTTCTATGCCAGCTCTATATTTTACCTCCATTGCTTGTACAGGGACTGGGAAGCCTTTTCTCACAATCATGAGCTCTATAGAAGCTATTTTCTGAAATTTCCAAAAGAAACCCTCATTTGAGGACAAAATGAGCCATAGAGAATGACTTTCAAGGGACAGCCTCCAAGACTGGACCCAATCCAAAGAAGGTCAAAGCCTGCAATGCTGAACCACAGGTTATGCTATTTAACTGTAGTGCCAAGAAGAAAACATGATGTTCCAGGTCTCACCTGACTAGAGCAGAGTAGAAAGGATCCCCACCCTCATTTTGGACACCCTGTCCTTGCTAATGCTGCCTAAGTCCTAATTAACTCCTTTGGGGCTGCCATGACACCCTGCTGACTCATCTGGAGCGTGTACTAACCCCTTCAGATCTTTTCCACATGAAATGTTGTGTCAATCCTATTCTGATCTTGTGGAGCTTCTTTTTTTTTTTTAAACAAAAGTGCAGGACTTAATATTTATGCCTTTTAAATTTCATCTTGATTGATTCATCCGAACATCATCCAAGCTGGTTAAGCCCCAGCTCTGTTATCTGATTGGCTAGCTTTCCATACCAAATCGGTGTCCCTGCCAATCTGATAAGAACTTCTAAGCATTCGCCTAAGAGACTGATAACCATATCAGTGATTATACAAGGACAAGAGCAGGACCCCAGGGCACTGCAGTGGAGACCTGCCTCCAAGGTGACTTGTATCTATTGTTGACTATTTCCTGAGGTTCATACCGTTGGATGATCATTGATTTAGAGCTGGAGGGGACCTCTTGGGTCAGTGAATTCAAAGGTGTTCTTCCAAAGATGAGGAGATGGAAGCCCAGAGAGAGGAAGTGACTTATCTAGGATCAGATAGCTAGCAAGTGCCAAAGGGAACATTCAAACTCTGGTCTTCCTGACTCCAAGGCTTTGGTCTACAGTCCACTGTACCTCCCTGCCTTTAAACCAGAGCTGAGTCTCTCTGACTGCTCTGTCACCTGGCCCATATGTTTTCCCATATTCTCCCAAACCTAGAGTCATCTTGTCTCTCTTTGCTGTTATTTACAATCCAACTGCTCCTTGGCCTTGAGGAAATACCTTCCCTTTTCTTAGCCTCAGTTTCTCTATCTGTATATACAAGAGATTGGTCATTCCGTGATAGATCGATAAACTCTTTTGGCCTAACTTTTCTCCCAGAAGAATCTACTCTTTAATAGGTGAGCTAGAGAGAGACACACAGAGATAAAGGAATAGAGACAGAGACATAAGGAGTCATAGGGAGACGGACACAGGGAAAGAGCTCACTCTTAGAAGCAGAGAAAGATTTATGGAGAAACCCAAATTCAGAGGAAAGAATCAGGGAGACAAAGACAAAAGAGAGACAGATACAGGCAGGAAAAGACAAAGAGAGACATAATGAGGTAGAACTGGACATAAGTGGGCAGTAAGATGCAAGGTGAAGTTCTCATTTGTGAGTCAAGAGACTGGTCTCAGTTGAGACTTCCAGCTTTTGTCCTGATTCTCTGTCTAGCCTGGGATGAGTCACTTCCCCTCAACCACATCATCTATGACCTGAAGGGATTGTTTTCAGTGATATCTGAACATTTCTCAGTTTCCAGGACCCCAACTGAGTAGCTGAGAGAGAGAGAGAGAGAGAGAGAGAGAGAGAGAGAGAGAGAGAGAGAGAGAGAGAGAGAGAGAGAGAGAGAGAGAGAGAGAGAGAGAGAGAGAGAGAGAGTAGCCTGGGGGCTCAGCCTTTATTGGTACATCCAATACCATTATTGGTACATCCCAGGCCACTGCAAGCAGGAGCCCTGAAGATTCCTCTGGCTTCATCTGGGCCCATCAGTCTCATCCTCGGGGCAGGAAGGAGATAGTGTAGCTGCGGGGGATAGTGGCAAAACCCACCATCTTTGGGGAGATGTCAATGGCCTCTTTTGGGAGTGGCGACTGGAAGCGAAAGTTCTGAAGGATGGTGGTGAGGAAAAGGAACAGCTCCATTCTGGCCAAGCCTTCACCAAAACAGTAGCGTTTTCCTAAAGAGCCAAAGTCAGAGTGGGTCAAGATGGGGAGGACCACTGAGAACAGGGATGGTCAGAGCTGGGAGGGATCTTATGATCAGAAAAAAAATGGAGCTGGGAGGGTCCTTGGGACAGAGAATGTCAGTGTTGGGAGGGAACTTAGAAAGGGACAAGTAGTATAGAACATATTTGGCTTTTATGCAATAAAAGACTTCCTGTAGGAGGCTCTCACTTGTAGCAGGTGCAGGTTCTGGAAACTTACTTTATCTAATTCTTCTTGCTAATGAGCTGTTATGCTCAAATGCTACTAAATTTTGATGCTCTAGGACAATGTTCTATTGTTCCACCCTAG
>NC_077230.1:419335571-419483071 GCF_027887165.1 Monodelphis domestica
TTTTGAATGTATATGGAATGAGGAAGGGGCAGGAAGCATGGGGAATGGGGATTCATATTTATGTCTCTCTGTGTTGACCATTGTCTTCCTGGGTCTCTCCTTCCAATTTTCTCTCTGTTTTTGTATCTATCTCCATGTCTTCCTGTCCATCTCTGTTCCTGTGTTATTCTGTTTCCCTCATCTTCATGTTTTTCTTTCTAGCTTTATCTCTCTTTGTCATGCTGCCCTCAAAATGGCAATGACCTAGCTAGCTATATCTGAATCTGTGCTATGGGTTGCTGCCTGATGTTTGTGAGCCCTACTTACTCACATGTGCCACAGGGTTCATTTAAGCCTTGCCTCTAAAGGTCTGAGACTTGTCGTTTATTGTCTGTTAGTGCTGCCTGCTCTTGGCTGAGACCTGCTCTGATGCCAGTAAATCCTACTTCCCAATATCTGGGTTTTCCCTCAGAGATCGAGAACACCCTTGGTTTGAGCCAGTCCCCACCCCCCATCTTTCTCTTGCCCACTGGAATGGTACGTACCTCCTGCATCTTGATAAGGAAGGAGTCAATGAAGTTGCGGGGGTGGTTGGGGTCCAGGGTGGCCTGGTTCTCCCGGACCTTCTCAGTGATGAAGTCTTCCAGCCCTTGCAGTTCCTTGAATGCTTGCTGCTGAGGCCCTGGCAGGTGCTTCATCACTCCAGAGAACATCTCATATAACTGGGGAGGACACAGAACATGTCACGGGGGAGTGGGTGCCCGGGAGGTTATATCATCATGAAAGATGGGGGAGGAAGGTAGAGATAGGGCTTGGAGGTTATAATGGGAACTGAGTGGTCAGGACAGAGAACAGAGTCAGGTTGGGAATGGGTTGGTCAGGATGAGGGATGGGCATCTAAATGGGATGTGGGGGGTCAAGACCAGGGACAACATCAGAAAAGGGAGCAGGACCTGGTGGAAGATAGAGCAAAGACTGGGGAAAGAATGTCAGGCTGTGGAGGCAGTTCAGGATGGGCACAAGATTAGATTGAGTAATGAGGGAGGGCTTGCAGGTAGCTTGAAGTTGCAGTTTAGGCAGCAAACATACACTGGTGTGGGTAGTAGGAGGTAGAAATGAAAACTAGGATTAAGGAGTGAAGGTGACCAGAGAAGCAGGTAGGTAGGAGAGAAGGTCTTGGAGGTCACCTGTCCCATGGATGTGGCTGTGAACTGAAAGCTGCCCAACATCATACGCAACAGGGACAGGAACTGTTTGTCCTCATATTCAAATCGATCTCCAAAGACGATGGAGCTGATGACATTGGAAACTGTGCGGCTCAGGAAGAAGGTGGGATCAATGGGGGCCCCTGTAGCCCAGCCAGGGCAGCAGAGACACAGAGATAGGGAAGAATAGAGATAGAAGGATAGAGAAAAAGGACAGAATGTGAAAGATACAAAAGGAGAGAGAATAGAAACAGAGAGACAGAGATAGAGAGATAGAGGTAGAGACAGAGACAGACACACCCACAGAGATTGAGAGAGAGACAGAGAGAGAGAGAGAGAGAGAGAGAGAGAGACAGAGAGAGAGAGAGAGAGAGAGACAGAGAGAGAGAGACAGAGAGAGAGAGACAGAGAGAGAGAGACAGAGAGAGAGAGAGAGAGAGAGAGAGAGAGAGAGAGAGAGAGAGAGAGAGAGAGAGAGACAGAGAGAGAGAGTCAGTCTTTAGTTCTCACATTTTTCTCCAAAGGACACCCATTGTCCATAGTCCTAGATCCCAAAGAGCAAGGAGACTGGATGTAAGAGGTGCAGTTCCCTCCCCACCCCCTCCTTCTTCTCTTCTCCATACTCTCTCTCCTCCCTTTTCTCATCTTGGAATGTAGGGTTGTCCTAGGATCTGAAATGAACCTTCTTTCCTGGTGGAGGGGAAAAGCCTAGAAATCAGTTATCTAGTAAAGGGAGGGGAGAGAGAGTTTTTAGGGACTCTTGTTCAGATTGGGGTCAAGTGGGAGCCTAGGGATGAGGCAGCTTGAGAATCTAGCCAGTGCTCACCTGGCCCAAGGCCCAGGAATCTTTTTAGGTCCCACCCACCTTTTGTGCCTCGAAGAGCCTCCACAAGGAAGCCAGCTTCTTCTTGGATTCGCTCCTCTATACCCCTCTTGCCCATGCCAAAGTCCCTGAGAGTGGTTATGGAGAATCTTCGAAGCTGCCGGGCCCTCTCTCCATTGCTGAAGGCCACACCTGGGCACAGATAAGAAGGAAGGAAGGAGTTGAAGCAGGACTGGAGATCCTGCAGGTTCCCAGGTCCTAGTATGGGATCAGAGGCAGATAAATGTCCAGGTAGAGATAAGGAGAGAAAGACAAGTAAAGGTAGGGACACAGGAAGAAACAAAGAAAGACAAAGAAGAGACAAGGGGAAGTAGGGACATAAGGGGAGGTAGAGAGACAGAGGCAGCCTGATGCTCCAGCCAAAAGAGTTCTGGATCTGGAGTCAAGAAGACTCATCTTCCTAGGTTTAGATCTGGCCATTGCTGTGTGACCCTGGGCAAGTCACTTAAACCTATTTGTCTCAAGTTTCCTCATCTGTAAAATGAGCTGGAGAAGGAAATGGCAAATGGCTGCAGTACCATTGCCAAAAAATTCCTAGTGAAGTCATGAAGAGCTAGATATGACTGAGTAACAACAACCTACTTGATTAGAGAGAGAGGGAAATGTGAAGAGAGAGATAGGGAAGCTGGTGAAACCAGGAGAGACAGAAAATGATAGAGATGGAAGAGATGGAGATACAGTGTGAGAATGAGTAACAAGGAAAAATAGGGAGATTAAGAGATACAAAGAGAGTTAAAGAAGGGCTGGGAAGATATGGTGATAGGAAAAGACAGAGAGGTGGAGAGAGAGATGGAAGAAATAGGAAGGCGATCATAGAAAGACAGATGGAGAAACAAGGAGAGATGGAAGAGATAGTGAAATGAAGAGAAAGCTCAAGAGATGAGGGATGTGGGGAAACAATAAAAGGAAGAGAAACAGGGAAGTCTGGGAAGATAATTCAAGAGATATATGGAAGGACTGAGGAGATAAGGAGGGGAACAGGGAAAGATGGAGAAATGGAGAAATCTCAAAAGGTGGTTAGATATGGAAAGACAGGGAGAAATAGAGAGGTAGGAAAGACTGGGAAGATAGAAAGATGAAGACTCAGGGGGGATAGGAAAACAGGCACTGAGGGAAAGATAGAAGGTAGAGAAAGGAAGGAGAAAGAAGTGTGTAGAGGAAGGATAGGGGAGAGATAGAGAAAGGAGGAGAAGGGGAGACAAGAATAGGCAAAGAGATGGAGATAGTGAGAAAGTAAGAAAGATGGAGAGATACACAAGAGATGCAAAATAGGGAGAGAAGAGGAGACAGAAATGGAGAAACTGAGAGAGTCAAAGGGGTGGTTGAGGGAGACAATGATCATCAGAGTGAGGGAGAGGAGGGGACAGATTTAATTCATAAAGGAACCCTGGCAGGCAGTCTAGAGGAGGAAACACTGACTAGGGGGAAGTTGTGTTCAGGTCCCTTCCCAAATACTCACCAAATCCCTTAAAGAGCCAGTCAAAGGTGGCCTGCTCCCCTCGACCAGAGAACTCCTCTGCTTGGTCCACCAGTGCCTCCTTCACAGCCTCATACCCACTCAGAACCACGATGGGCCTGGGACCCAGATGTACTGTGAACACGGGTCCAAATTTTTCCCCAATCTGGAGAGGATGGAAAAGTCAGAAGAAGCAGTGTTTTTCCTCTAGGGCCCATGGTTTCCTCTTGCTCCCCTCAAAGTCTCCTGTTGTCTCAGCAGCTTTTTCAAAAATTTCTAATCATGACTTAGCCACTCATAACAAACAGACATTTCAATATATCAACATTTTAAATAGTTTGTATAATTTAAAATATGTGTGCCTATGAGCATATGTGTGTGTGTGTGTGTGTGTGTGTGTGTAAAATATCTGTATATCTACATTTAGATTCCCCCCCCAGGGTTAGCAGATATATAGCATAAATGGGACATTAGCCTAAGATTCAAGAAGATCTGAGTTCAAATCTTTCCTCAGACACTTTCTAGCTATGTAACCCTTGGCAAGTCACTTCACTTCTGCCTCAACTTCTTCATCTGTAAAAGGAGGAGTTCTGCCTCAATGGCCTCTCAGGTTCTTTCTAACTCTAAATCTATGAACCCATTATCTTGAGGAAAACAATGCAATTGCTATGGTTGGTTGTTTCCCTTTCTGCCCATCTTTCTGTTTCCTTCTGTGACAAGTCAAGGCAACAAGCATTTGTTAGAAGCCTACTGTGTGTCAGGCACCTTGCCAAGCACAGGAGATAGAAAGAAAGGCCAAGATAGTCCATGCCCCCCAAGGAGCTCCCAATCTAATTGGGGAGACAGCCTGTTAAGAACTTGGCATAAAGAAGCTCTAGTAGCACACATGGGAGATGATCAACAGAGGGAATGTCCTAGCATGAAGTGGGGCAGAGAAAGGCTTGTTGCTGAAGGTGGGATCTTAGCTGAAGGGAGCTGGGGATACCTGCAGAAGGACTTCAAAATGCACTTTTAAGTGTTTGGTGCTCTTTTGGGACCAGGACATGTCTATTCCAACACACTCACCTACACTGGGCTCCTTGGACAGTTCTGCAGTCACATATGACTCTCCTGTTCTGCCAGGAGATCTCCGTGACTTTCCTTTCTCCATCTCCCCAACCCCCTTTCCCAATAGTTCTCTCCTTGAACTTATCAGGCTGGATCTCTTGGTCTCTTCTCCATTGTTTCCCCTGAATCCTCTCTTGCAACTCAGCTGTGCCTATCCCTCCCACAAAGAGATTCTGGACTTTTCTCAAAGACCACTAACCACAGGATCATAAAGCTTAGAGACCATCTCACCTAACCTGGTCATTTTATGGAAGGGGAAACTGAGGACCAAAGAGAGAGCAAAAGACTTTCTTCAAGTCAATAGTAAATAGCAAGACTCTTTCCTCTCTGGCCCTCCCAGGATCTGCCATAGAACCTGCTTATGGAAGTGAGAGATATGTCTGTCTCTGAGTTGATCTCTCTGTTTCAGTCTCTTCCCCTGTTATTGTCTCTCTTTGTCTCCCTAACTCTTTTTCTTTCTCACTGTCTCTGCCACATTTGATGTCTCTCTCTATCTGGGTTTGCCTTCCCAGTCTCTTTGTCTCTTTGCTCCTTGTGTCTCTCTCTTTGCCTTTCTCTGTGTCTCTCTCAATCTCTTTCTCTGTTTTGGGCTCTCCATATTCTCCCTCTTGTCTCCAGTCCCCCAGCCTCAGTACCTTCATAATGGAGTCATACATCTGCTTAGTGTTCAGCTGCAGATAGTTGCCAATGAAAGGCAGTGGGGTGGGTCCAGGAGGAAGGCTGCCTCGGACTTTCCTCTGTCTCCAGACAGAGAGTACCACCAGGGCTGAGAGGCAAAAGAACAGGGCTCCCAGTAGTAGCCCAGAGACCAGCATGGTGGAGGTGGTGGGGTCCTCACTGTAGAGTTGTCTGGGGTATGAGGAGGTACTGAGCCAGGACTGAGGTTCAGGTAGGATTGCTCTGCCTTTTATGCTTGGACCTGGATATGGTAATCAGAACTTGGCACTGGTCCCAACCCTCTTATGAAACATTCTCAATCTATCCTATTCCTCCCTGGGCCCCAGGACTATAGCCAGATCTGAAGACCAAAGGGGGAAACAGAATGGGAATAGACTAGGGTGGGATCCCAGAAACTTTAGGATCCTATTGCAGGAGCAAATGGGGGGAGTTTCAAGGGGAGGGCCAAGGCTCAGAGATGGAGGTTTGGGAGGACATTTTGAATCTCAAAGATGGAGGTTCAGGGATCCCACCATCTAGAGATGTAAGTTTTAGTGGAGTCTCAGAGCTATGGGGTTCTCAGATCCCAAAAATGGGGTTGAGAGCCTCAGGGCCAACTCATGGGGTTTCAGGGGATGTTTTAAGGACTCAAAGGGTCTCAGAGTTCAGAGATGGGGTCTTAGAAGATCTCAAAACCCAGAAATGGGTTGTAGAAGGATCTCAGAATCCAGAAACCAGGTTAAATAATTTAGAATCCTCCAATGGGAGTTGGAAGAGGCACTCCATACTCAGAGATATAAGAGGTCAGGGGGTTTCGGGGTCCAAAAATGGAGCCTTATGGGTGGGAGTTTCAAAATCCAGGGATAGAATCAAATCGGGGATCTCATTGTGCAGAATGAAGGCTTAGGTAGTCTCTAAGAACAGAGATGGGATTAGAGAGCTTAATGTCCAGTAATAAGACTTGGGAGAGGGCTATAGCTGGTCTTAGGATGCAGAGCAGATGAGAAGCCTCCAGCTTTGAGTCTTCCTTTACTTACTGAGACCTTAGAATGTCCCTCCTTTTCTCTGGTCCACTAATTCCCACTTTGTGTGAGGAGAGAATGTATGAGATGAACCCCAAGGACCCATCCTATTCTGCAATTCTGTGTGCTTGTGAGATATGGGATCACGTATGTACTTAATTTTAATGGATTATTATTTTAAGGATAATATTCACAACAAACTAAGCATATAGCTAATCAATAAACATTCATATGTGTCAGGCACTGAACTAAGTGCTGGAGATACAAAGAAAAAGCAAAAGACAGCCCTTGCTCACATGGAGCTCCTGTGCCAACAATCATATACAAACAAGGCATAGACAGGACAAACTGGAAACAATCAACAGAGGGAGGGGCACTACAATTAAGGGGACTGAGGATAGACTGCTTGAAGAAGGTGGATTTCTTTTTTCCTGTAGAAGAATTCTAGGGAAGCAGGAGCCTGAGATGAACAGGAAAGAATTCCATGCAGAGAAGCATCCAGGGAATTTTCTGGCCCTGGGACATGGAATGTTTTGCCTGAGAAACCAGAAGGCAGTCAATATCATTGGGTCACAGAGTACATGAGGTTTGGGGGTGTATAATTTGGATCTGCAAGTTCTATAGAACTCCTGGGATTTATTAAGTATTTTTTTAAAGATTTTTTTTAAATAATCTTAAATAATTTTAATTATTTTAATTATTATTATTTATTTATTATATTTATTTATTTATTATAATATATTAATTATTAATAATTAATAAAAATAAATAAATTTAAGATTTATTAAGTATGAGGTGACATGATTAGATTTGTGCTTTAGGAAAACCATTTGGTGGCTGAATAACAGATGGCTTGGAATGGGGAGAGACTTGAGACAAGCAGGTCCACCAAAAGAGTAGTGCCACGATCCAGGTAGGAAGTGATAAGGGTTTGCACCAGAGGGGTGACAGTGTCAGAGGAGAGAAGGGGGCATATTCAAAAGTTGTTGTAAAGGTGAAATCAATAGGATGTGGCAACAGATTGGGTATGGGGTGTGAAAGATAGCGTGGAGACTGAGATGATTTCTAGCTTGTGAGCCCAAGGGAATAGGAGGATAATATCATTTCCTATAGTAATAGGGAAGTTTGGGAAGGAATAAAGCTTATGGGGAAAGTTAATGAGTTCAGGTTCAGTCATGATGAGTTTAAGATGTCTGAAAGGCAGTTGGATATGTAAGACTTGTGACCAGAAGAAGAAATTAGAGCCAGATAAGGAGATCTGGAGAGAGAAGATAACTGAACCCATGGGAAACAATGAGATGACCAAGCAAGATAGCATAGAAAAAGAAGAGAAGAAGACCTTGGGAAAAGCCATGTGGACATCCTTTGTTAGTGGGATGTGACATGTATCAAGGTGTATCAAGGAGACCAAGAAGGAGCAGGTAAAGAATCCTACCTGATAGGTAAGAGGAGAACTAGGAGAGAGTGGTGTCAGGAAAATCTCAAGAAGGCAGTATGAAGGAGAAGAAGAGCATCTCCAATGACAAAGATTGCAGAGAGATCAAGAAAGATGAAGATTGAGAAAAGGCCATTGAATTTGGCAACTAAGAGATCATTGGTAAGTTTGGAGAGAGCAGTACAGTTGAATGATGAGGGTGGAAGGTAGACTGTAGAGTCGAGGAGAATTGAAAGGAAAGGAAGTGAGAGCACCTATAATAGGTGGTCTCAGGGAGTTTAGCCACAAAAAAGGAAGAGAGCTATGTTGGATCAAGTGAATGTTTTGGAAGAGGTAGTGAGAAAGCAACCAGTAAAGGGGGAATAGCAAGATAAGTAAGAGAGTGTGTATGGTTGTTAGGGCAGTCTCCTAGAGAAGAATGAATGGAACGGGACTTTAGTCACCTTTTCATGTGAGGCAGGGATGAAGGAGGAGAGATAGTAGCAGAAGGCATCTGGATTATGTAGGATGAGGAGGAGGGGAAATGAGGAAGGTCTCAGCAATGTCCTGAATTTTGTTAGTCAACTATAAGGCAAGAATGGGAAGGGATGAAAATGTTTGGAAGAGCCTCTATGGTGATGTTAATAAGTTAATTAGGGAGATGTAGCAGGATTGACTTGTAGCAGTGAGGACCTGGTCAAGGTCATGGAAACTAAATTTGTATCGGGCCCATTTGTTTGGGTTTTGAGATTTTCTTCAGCTTATTCCATAGCAGAAATAGAGGAGGAAAATGGTGGAAGTGATCCAAGACTGAGACTTGGTAAAGCAAGATCAACAAAAGGGAAAAGAACTCAAAAGAAGGACACTGTAGAGTCAAAATAGTTCCACAAGAAGTCAAGGTGAGGAAGGGAGGAGGGTGCAGGTGGTGTAGAGGTGCCGATCTGGGAAAGAACTGAGGCAGAGGGATTAGAAAGCAGAGTGTAGATGAAGAACAGGGTTTGGAGTTACAGGGCAGAAGGAGAGATGGAGTGATAATAGATTGTGATCATGTATGGGAATTTCCAAATTCATGAACATGGTTTTAGATAGGACTTGAAGACAGCCAGGAATCCAAGGGGAAAGAATTCCAAACACAGGAGAGATAAATCTCTAAGCCAAGCTCCCATATGTGAGCCATTATAGTTTGATCATTTGGGGGAGTGGGGGCAATTATTACTCAGGATTTAGATTTAGGATCTTCTAGTTGGTCACTTCATTTTTGTTGTTTTTTTCTCTCTTGAAAATGTCGATTAAAAGTAATGAACTTACTAATTAACAACAAATATGACCTTTACAGACTCGTTTTTTTTTTTTCAAATGCACAAAGTAAGGCAGAGAGAGGTGAACATCAGACAGGTAGCTAGTGACAGAACTTAGATTTGAACTCAATTTCTCTGATTCTCCACTTGGGAGGGTGGTCACATGAAGCATATCCAGAAGGGTTATCTGCCATATGCTATTCTGGGCAGCTGGGCAGGGAAGGAGGGAGGCAGCAGAGCTGACAAACAGAAGGAAGTTGATTGTGTTTTTTTAGTGGTGTGGAGAGGAGGTGGGGATTAGGTAAGGGTGGGAAACTAATCCAGATCTCCAATTACTTGCACCTGTCCTGGCCCAGATCCCAGTGGCTTTTCCTCTATTCCTTCCAGTGTTATCCTTTCTCTAAGACTGTGGCATTGGGGGACATACAGGGAGAGCCTCAAAAATTAGGACAACCTTCTTTATATATTAATTTTTATTTCTTAAATTTAATTTTATTCATTAATTAGGAAAATTTTTTCATGGTTATATGATTCATGTTTTTTCCCTCCCCTCTCTCTTCCCCTCCCATAGCCAATGCACAATTCCACTGGGTTTTACATGTGTCATTGATCAAGACCTATTTCCATATTATTAATATTTGCACCAGGGTGATCATTTAGAATCTACATCCCCCCATCATATCCCCATCGATCCATGTGATCAAGCAATTGTTTTTCTTCTGTGTTTCTACTCCCACAGTTCTTTCTCTGGATGTGGACAGCGTTCTTTCTCCCAAGTCCCTCAGGATTGTCCTGGGTCATTGCATTGCTGCTAAGAGAGAAGTCCACTACATTCGATTGTGCCACAGTGTATCAGTTTCTGTGTATGAGGTTCTCCTGGTTCTGCTCCTTTCACTCTGCATCAATTCCTGGAGGTTATTCCTGGACAACCTTCCTTATAACTCCTCTTGGCAGGAGGAGACCAGAATGGATGTGGGTTGTTGAAGCAGAGCTGGCTGATATGAGTGGTATTGAATGGATTGGCTTTGAAGTCAGTGACCTCAGAAGGAAAAGTACAGAGGCTGAAACTCATCAAAGACCCTGCAGGGCTCTGAGGTAGCCTTTGAACCTGGGGTCAGTCAGGGTGGAGGGAATCATGTGAGTCAACAAGGGTCAATAATCCTTATCCCTGTTCCCTATCAACGCTGACCTCTATAAAACCAGGTTGGATGAAAGGGTCTACCGCCACAGCCACCTAAATCAACTACTCTGGGAAGAGCAGACTGATGACTGCCAGTGGAACATGGGGACTCTATTCTTGAGGCAAGATTGGGCAATGGGAAGAGTGCTAAACTTGATCAGTCACAGGACCTGAGTTTGAATTCCAGCTCTGCCACTTACTACCGCTGTAATCTTGGGCAAGCCACTTAACATCTCTGAACCTCAATTTCCTTGTCTGTAAAATGGGAAGGGAGGTTGGTAATCTCTAAGCAAATCTTCCAACTAGAAATCCTGACATCAGGAAGGTGAAAACTTTCCTATCTTTGGGAAGACATTTCTCAGGTCAAAATGTTCTGTTCCTCCTTGCCTTCAAATCCCCACTTTTACCTCTGTTATAGTTTATAAACAGAGGGATTGTTCTTCCTATTTATATTGTAAAATGATTGAGGGGAGGGAACTGAAAGAGATTGAAGGGATACTTGGAAGTGGGCAAGAGGGGAAAGGTTACGGGGATTGAGAGGAGTGAAGCTAATGCCAGAGCTGCAGTAGGAGTGATTGAGGTAAGTCATAGCATTTCATAACTGAAATCCTTTTCCATCCAAGAAATGACTCTCTTATTATCCATGGGTATTAGATATCAGATGGGTAGGTCAACAGTTTCCTCTATTGTGTCAAACCAGATGGCCCCAGAGACGGCTTCCAACTCTCCATTTCTGATCTTATTATTCTGTGTTTAGATCTGCTGGGAAAATAAGACTCTTCTCTGCCCCCCTCAACTCTAGAAACCATCTATGTGAGGGGAAAACAGCTGGGCTGTGGGGTTCACTCTTGGATGGTGGAGGAACTGAGGAGAGGAGAGGACTTAGTGGTCAGGATAGGATTAAGACCTTCCTAAAGACAGGGGAGAGGCTCCAGCTAAAAGATGTGGAGCAGTTTATCAGCAAGGGAAAGATGTTTTGGATGGGGACCCAAAGACTTTGTCCTGTGATACAGTCAATGGGTAACTTTTTGGATACCACAGCCACAAAGTAGAAAGGACCTTTGAGAGATGCTATATCAATTATTATAGAATCCTTTATCTGGAAATGATCTTAAAGGGTAACCCTATATCCATGCTGGGTGGGATCTTGTTTCTGACATCCCTGAGACATGGCCTATCATGTTCCACTTGACCTCCACTGACAGGAGAACTAATTTGAAGGACTGGATGGAGCACTGAATTTGAGTTTAGAAAGAACTGAGTTTAAATCCTGCCTCAGACACTTGTTCGCTGGGTGACCGAGGAAACAAATAATTTACTCTCTTTAAACATTAGTTTCCTCATCTGTAAAATCAGGAGTGAGAAGAAATAGAGCATTTACCCTACGGGTTATTGTTAGGCTCCAATTACATGTGTAAATCTCTTTTCAAATCTGAAACTTCAAAGTTTCTCCACAGCTCTGATTTTTCCACCTTGTATGCTTGGAAGACTTCCTTTTCCCTAAAATTTCATTTCCCCCTGTAGAATTTGATTATACTCAGTTTTACTAGATAAATTATTCTTGTTTATAAACTCATATCTTTTGCCTTCTGGAATATCATATTTCAAATTCTCTTCTCCCTTGTAATTTGTATTATGAATATATAATATAATAAATTCCATGGTCCTCTATAATATATAAATTCTGTATGCTCTTAACTATGTCTTCTCAGTGTTTGAATTCCTTCTGGCTGTTTGTATTATTTTTGCTTTAACCTGGAAGCTCTAGATTTTGGCCTTGATGTTCCTGGGGGGTTTAATTTTGGACTTTCTATCAGGAGATGACCAGTGGATTCTTCTTAGTTCTACTTTTCCCTCTGGTTCTAAGAGAGCTGGCAGTTTTCTTGCAATGTGATATCTATGTTCTTCTTATAGTCATGGAATGCAGAAAGTCCAATGATTCTTACAGTATTTTCCTCCTCAATCTGTTTTCCATGATCCAACCTTTGATCCAGCCATAGCACTGCTGGGTTTATGCCCCAAAGAGATCATAAGGAAAAAGACTTGAACAAAATTATTCATAGCTGCGCTCTTTGTGGTGGCAAAAAATTGGAAAATGAGGGGATGCCCTTTGATTGGGGAATGGCTGAACAAATTGTGGTATATGTTGGTGATGGAATACTATTGTGCTCAAAGGAATGATGAACTGGAGGGATTCTACGTGAACTGGAACAACCTCCAGGAATTGATGCAGAGTGAGAGGAGCAGAACCAGGAGAACATTGTACACAGAGAAGGATACACTGTGGCCCAATGAATGTAATGGACTTCTCTACTCGCAGCAATGAAATGATCCAGGACAATTCTGAGGGACTCATGAGAAAGAACCTATCCACATCCAGAGAAAGAAGCAGAAACACAGAAGGAAAACAACTGCTGGATCACATAGGTCGATGGGGATAGGATTGGGGATGTAGCCTCTAAATGATTACTCTAGTACAATTATCAATAATATCAAAATAGCTCTTGATCCTATTGATCAAGTGGAATTTTGGTTCAGCTAGGGGAGGGGGAATGGGAGGAGGGGAGGGAAAGAATCTTGTAACCACAGGAAAATATTCTAAATTAATTAATTAAATATAATTTTCCAAAATAAAATTTAAAAATCAATCTCTTTTCTAGAACAGTGGTTTTTTGCTGTGAGATATCTTACATTTTTGTTTCATTTCTGTCAGCCATTTGCCTTTAATTGAATATTTCTTGTTTTCCCACAGTCATTGGATTTTATCTGATCAATCCTAATTTTCAGGGAGTTTGTTGCTTGGACAAGACTTTATAGCTTCTTTAAACCCCAAGCATTTGATTTCCTTTGCACAGTTCTTATTTATTGATACAAATAATTGAATGTAATTAAAATTATATTTTAAATTTGATAATGCTCTCTATATCTTGTTTGGTTATAAATTCTTTCCTTCTCCATAGACCTACCAGGTAACCTACTCGTTACTCTAGTTTATGTATGGTGTCACTCTTTTAATCTAAATCATGTACCCATTTTGACCTTATCATGGTATAGGATATGATATATTGGTTGATACTTAGTTTCTGCCATATTGTTTTCCAGTTTTCCCAGCAGTTTTTGTCAAATAGTGAGTTCTTATCTCCAAAGCTATGATCTTTGGGTCTATCAATCGCTAGATTGCTAAGGTTATTTACCCCTACTCTATTTTATTGATCCATCCTTCTATTTCTTAGCCAGTACCAGATTCTAGTGTTATTTTAAATGGAATTTCTCTTTTTACCTCTTGATGATGAACTTTGCTGGTAATGTATAAATATATATGTATATATAAGCTAATGATTTATGTGTTTTTTGTATCATGCAACTTCCTTAAAGTTATTAATTATTTCAAAATATTTTAAACTCTTTTAAAGAAAAACTCTTGCTTTATCTCTTTCAGAAATTTTACTTACATTTGTGCTTAAATGTATTTTCGCAGAGGCTCTGCTTTTAAATCTGTGTATGGGAAAAGGTCTCCTGGGAATCTCTCATGTATCAAGCAATCAGTATAGTTCTGAGGGTAAGCAGGATCTAGGAAGCTTTAGTTTTGAGGAGCTAGATTTTTTGTGAAGGTCTTGATTTTCAGATAGTTGCAGAAAATTTATTGGTGTAGTCCTAGGAGAAGGCCTATAATCTTTGGATATGAAGAAGAGCTGCGGAGTGGGCAGCAAAATGGAAATAAGGAGATAGAGAGAGGTCAAGGAGCTGGAAGGAGGAGTGAGAGAAGAAAAGTGAGAGAGGAAAGAGAGGAAATCTGGAAGAGAAAAGACAGTTGTGTTTTCTCAAAATATCTCTCTTATTTTTGCTTTTGCTTTTTGGGATCATGATTGCTACTCTGCATCATTTTTAAATTTCATATGAAGCACAATAGATTCTGCTCCAGTCCCTTATTCTAGCTCTGGGTGTGTTTTTCTGTTTCAGGTATGTCTCTTGTAAACAATATATTGTTGGATTCTGGTTTCTAATCTATTCTCTTTCTCCACTTCTTTTTTTACACCTCTGATGTCAGTTCATCCCATTGTCAACATGGAAATATAGACATTCCTAGTTTATTTAGTTTGAGTGTAGAAACTGCGGATTTCTATATTTCCATGCTGACACCATTTATATCCGTAGTTATGATTGCTACCTTGTATTTTAATTCATGCTATTCTATTAATCCTCTTTTTTTTATCCTGTCCTTTCCTCAGAAATTTGTTTACCTTTTGGACACTGCCTCCCTTAATTTATCCTCTCTCACTATAACATCCTTTCTCTTAACCCCTTCCACTCCTGCTTCCCCATTGGGCAAGATGAATTTTATACCTAACTGTATGTCTTTCCATATATTATTTCCTCCTTGAACCAGTTCAGATCAGCATGAGGTTCCAACATTGCCTACTCTCTTTCATCTCCCACCTCCATTGTAAAATTTCTTCTTTATGTGCCTCTCATATAAGACTATTTTCCTATTCTTTTTATTTCCCCCTTCTCATGTTGTATCCCTTTTTCTCACTTTTCCATTCAATTTTTTCCCCAGGTTATCTCACATAGTAAATCCATACAAGATTTAGTATCTACCACTGTACAGGAACAAAGAGCTAGGAATACAATATTCTAGAAGGCAATAGAGCTGGGATTAGAATCAAGAATAGCCTGCCTGGCAAAACTGTGGATCATCCTATGGGAGAAAAATACATTTTAAGAAAGAGATGATTTTCACATATTCATGATGAAAAGACAAGAGCTGAATAAAGATTTTGACATTCAAACACAAGTTTCAAGAGAAGCATAAAATGAGTATAAACATAAACATGAGTAAGAAATTATAAGAAACTTAATAAAATCAAACTATTTTTTTCCAATGTAAGAATATGATACATGTAACCCCCATGAACTTCATCATTAGTAATCTGGAGTCCACATAAACAGAGAGCATGGGTCTAAATTTCTGGGGACCTGTGGGGGTGTTGGTGCTTCCAAGGTAGGGAGATCCAAGGACAGCTTTGGTCACTATCCTTCTTGTCTATACTGTAATCCCTGCCAAGGTAGAGCCCCTGACATCATAATCATTCTTCTTTGCCCTGGAAATGTGACTTGGAACTTGGTTGATGGGCAAAGAAGTTGTCACGTGGTATCTGGTCTTGTGCCCAGTGCTCGTTCAAGGATCCTTGGTAATATCTTTCTGATCAGGACTTTAACCTCCTTGCCACTGATAATGCTACCTGCTGCTGCTCTGGGTATTGCCACTACCTCTAGGCCCTATAGCAGGAGCTGCTTACTCTGGGCTTGCATTTGACTGAAGGCAGACCTTTCTTTCTATTTCCTAAACTATTCCATATTGGAGAAATGAGATTCTGTGACTTGGTTGTTGTTATCACATTCAGAATTTGATTTGAGACCTTTAAAAAAGAGTTATTCGGAGAGATGGTTTGGGAGAACTCAGGAGAACTCCATCCATTGTCTTGACTCTGCGTCCTTCCTTCTGCACCCATAAAAGAAGTTATGAAGGGAAAATTTCTCAATCCCGGAGAGCTGGGACTTTGAAGGACAGAGTTATAGGGATCTCTCAAGGCCAAGTTCCTATTCCTTCTGATGAGGGTTTGGGGGGCATACTGGAGGTATTCAGGCTTCCCCATCTGTTTTTCCTATTAGTTATTACTATTATCAGAAAAAATGATTTCCCCTTTGGTAGATTTAGTATATTTTTTGCAAGGCAATTGCCTCATCTAAAAAATGAAAGTCAGTGCACAAAACTTAAGTGTCTGAATCCAAACTTATTGGGCTGATCTTATGGAGTGCAGTCAGACTGACCTTGGTTTATGTCAAAATACAAGCACAGTTACTGAGATAGCCCCTCCTCCCACAAGCCTCTCTGCCCCAGCACTTCCAACTGGGACCAGTTCTACTTTGCTTGTCATAATTGTTATTTTACTTTGGGCCCACTGATCATTCGATTTGTGTAAGTGCCAATTTATATGCAGGGATTTAAGTCAGAAAGCAGAATCCTGAGGAGAATGGCACCTTCTATCTGGTCTCCGAGACTCTGATGCCCTCATCTGATTCTAGTATCTGTCCCAAGATGGGTTAAGGAGGAATTGGGCTCACATTTGACTAAAATAATTCTATTTACAGAGAATTGGACTCTGGGTAGTGAAGGAGACAATCTTATCATCCAATGACCCCAGGAAGCAGGGAACATTCTCTAAATGGTACTCTTAGCTCATTTTTGTGGAGATGTCCCAAGATATTAGTTCCATCATATTTTAAGGTCCCTTTGAAATATTCTGGCCCTGAACCAGTGGGCATAGACTGAGATCCTGGTTATTCTGCAAAGCAAAAGAAAGGGACTGTGGGGAGCAAGATGGAATATTTTATAATCTCTAGCAAGGGGAAAGATAGATAACACAAATGCAAAGTCAGTAAAAAGGTAAAACCACAGAAAAAAAGCTTAGGAAATTAAAAAAATATTTTTTATCATTCTGTGTTATTTTTTTATTCATATTTCCTCAGTCCTATAGGCTTTATACTTTCAACTACATAGGAAAGCTGGTTAAATCATCTCCATGGGCCCTGTTCAATGTTGGAATGCTTTAAGAATTTTAAATATGGGGTCACTCCCATCTATGGTATAGCTGTATGCAGAGGCTGGGAGAGAAAGTAAGGTACATTCCATTAGGGGACTAGGACAAAGAAAAAGGGGAGAGCAGTCAAGGGGTAGGTCTGAGAAAGAGAAACACAGGAGCTTCAAAAAGAAGGCTCTCACCCCATGAAGCTAGAACATGATTAAAGGACTTCCCTAGGCAATATCTGTGCTCCCTAACCTACTTGAACACAAAAGGGGTTAATGATCCTCCAGTTGTCATTGATCAGAGTCATCAGCTCCAGGAATTTAGGGTCATTAAGGGTGAAATTGTCACCAAGGACCAATGAAGAGATTTTAGGAAGCCTGCACAGTTTAAGAAGAAGGTAGGAAACAATAAATTGGGAAAAAATTTAATAACACATTTCTCCAAAAATGTCTCATTTCTCAAATGTATTAAAAAATGAAGTCAAATTTATAAGAATCCAAGTCATTCCCCAACTGATAAATGGTCAAAGGACATGAATAGGCAGTTTTCAGATGAAGAGGTCAAAGCTATCAATGATCATATGAAAAAATGTTCTAAATCACTCTTGATTAGAGAGACGCAAATTAAAACAACTCTGAGGTGTCACCTCACACCTATCAGATTGACCAATATGACAGCAAAGGAAAATGATAAATGTTGGAGTGAATGTGGCAAAATTGGGACACTAATGCATTTCTGGTAGTGTTGTGAACTGGTCCAACCTTTCTGTGGGGCAGTTTGGAATTATGTCCAAAGGGCTATAAAAATGCATACCTTATGATCCAATAATACCACTACTGAGACTACACCCCAAAGAGATTAAAAAATGAGAAAGAACTTCTTTGTACAAAAGTATTTATAGCTGTTCTTTTTGTGGTGGCAATGAATTGGAAACTAAGAGAATGTTCCTCCACTGGGGAATGGCTGCACAAATTCTGGTATACAGTGGTGATGGAACACTATTGTGCTATCAGGAATGATGAACAGGATGATTTCAGAAAATACAAGGAATTCCAGAACACAGGGAGTGAAATCCAACCTCAAGGTTTCCCTGGAAAGCCCTATGTGAATGGATGTAGAATGAAATAAGCAATACCAGGACAACACTATACACAATAACTGAAATATTGTGGAATGATCAAAGGTGATAGACCTGGCTACCAAGAGCAATCCAATGATCCAGGACAATTCTGAGAACTTATGAAAAAGAATGCTATCCTCCTCCAGAGAAAGAACTGTTGGAATGTAAATGCAGATGAAAACATGTGATTTATCACTTATTTATTTGAATATATGTTGGGGGGTTTTAGTTCTATAAGATTATTCACTTACAAAAATGAATAATATGGAAACATGTTTTGTATGTTAATACATGGAGAATCCAGATTAATTGCTTGTCAGCTCCAGGAGGTGGGAGGGAAGAAGGTAGGAATACAATATGGATCATATAACTTTGGAAAACTTATGTGTAAATTTGTTATTAAAATAAAATTTTAAAATAATAATAAAAAATTGAATTTAGCACCTAGCTGTCAAGAATAATTTCCCTCACTTGTGGTGTCTTTCTTGGTCTCCCAGGTACTTACTACTACTCAATGGACTGTTACCTCTTGTTATACACAAGTAAAAGGTAGGTGAATGATCAGTCAGAGGTAGTGGTACTCCTAGATATCTGAAAATTACTTCTGAAGACCCATTAAAATCAATTGAGATTTTTAACTCATTAAATTCTTCAAAGGTCATTGATACAGGTTATAACCACCATCATCAATGTGACAATTAACAAAGGCAAAAGGAGTAAAAGGCCATTTAGGCAACATGTGACCTCCTTGTGTTTCAAGCTGCAGTAACATCTCATTGCCATGGATTGGAATTGTTGCCCATGACAAGACAGAGCTCCAAAGGATTTGGTGACAAACCCAGAATCCATAAGAAACTATAGTTTTGCCATGGAAAATAATTTATCCAATTTTTCTATGTATTTTTATAATGGTATTATCTCCAGTCCAGTCACAGGAGGGGGGTGTACAAATAAAGACAATGTAACAAAACATATAGCTAATAACCAAAACACAGTAATGAAAGTGACATAGTGTAACAGAATATTTTAGATTAGATTAATATGTAAACTTAAAAACAAATATATCAGCAAACATAATATATGTGGCAGGATACAGTATATAAGGAAAAATAGAAGTGCCCCCCCCCTCAGTAGTTATTTGTATGCAGGAGAAAAAGGTTCAGCCTATCTGGGGGGATGTACAAAAAGCATCTCAAATGGTGAGATGTGTAGAACTCTGTTAGAAAGTTAAAATAAAGCTAAAGGGGAGAACCTCAGGCCATTTCAAGTGAGTCTCTCAGTACACAATTTTCCCAATCATCATTCTTTCAACTTGACCTGAGATCTGGGGGTGATATTGTACATGGAACAATAAATCTGAGACAAAACAGAATCAGTAAAATGTGTTCTCCTGTTTGAATCAATTTGTGCTAGAGGGCCAAAGCAAGGGACAATCTCCCTCAAAAATACTATAGACAGAAAAAAGAAGTAAGCAGATAAAAATAGGAAATAAAAAAGAACTAATAAGCAAATCTCCAAAACCAGATGAAGTGATATAAAATAGAAGGGGGGCAGTGATTGAGGGTAGGAGTGGGAATAGGACAGTCTTGAAAAGATTAAGTTAAAATAACTAAAGCAACCTAATACTTTGCTTACTTAATTCTGAGGATCATCAAAACAATGAAAGAGAAAATGGGGGAGCTATGAAGGGCATCATTTGAATCTTACTCTCATCCGATTGGTTCAAAGAAGGAGAAACACACAAATTGGGCATAGAAATTTATCTTACCCTAGAGGAAAGCAGGAGGGGAAGGGGAGAAGGGAAGGGATGATGGGAAAGAGGTCAAATTGGGGGAATGTAGTGGTCAATAGCAAAACATTTTTGAGGATGGACAGAATTAAAGGAGAGAGACAAGGATAGATGGGAAGATAGGTGGGAAGAAATAGCATGGAGAGTAACATATAATAGTTATAATTGTTGGTGGTCTTTAAACCCATGCTGTCTGACATGGTCACAGGTGGAAACTGAAGGCTTCAAAGCAGCCTCCAGAAAAGATGAGACACCCACTCAGTCCCCCATTATGTGCTTCTCCCACTAACTTCCCTTACTATTGGAATTGATATGATTATTGTTCTCTCCCTAGTTTCAGGAGAAATACTATGAGAACAAAATACTTCCAGGATTAATACATGTACCCCACTTCAATCTCCCCAGAATATCACCAAAAGATCATATTTACAGAATTAAACCTAAAGATTCTTATGTACCCACTTGGGTGATCCTCCCCCCTTTCCCCTTAGGCTTAAACCTCTATCAGAATCACATTTAGATTCCCCACACCCATTGCAAGCCAGGTACAACAGGAACATTAATCATCTCTTAAGCACAAGCTGATATGACACACTTCGCTGATTTGTTGTGTTTACAGAAGTCAGAGCAACATTATTAAGATACCATAATGAAACAAAAAGAAATGAAAGCTGGAAATTGGAAAATACCTAAATCTGGATTGTGTTAATTTTACCCTTTAACACTACACCTAACAGCATTGTTTTTGTTACTTATCTCCTAAGTGATTCTGATTAATTATGTAAATTGATTAAAAGCAGCAATGATCTTCTTAGCTAGTCATCCCACAGGTCAGTGGGAACTGACCCCTGGTTACCCTGCCTATGGCATTTATCTATAGCAAGCTTTGCTTTGTTGTAGCAACTTGGTATGTAAGATGGTCATAGAATGTTAATTAAATAATTTGTTAAAAGTTAATGTGTGACATATCCAATTATCTGTAAGAAATCATGCATGTTGAAAAATGAGACTTCGTGCCAAGAAAAAATGTAACCACTAAGGTATAAAAATAAAGATGACTCTGCCAAGTGGAATGGCAACCTGTTCGCACCTGTGCAACAGGTCTGAAAAGCACAGCTGCCTTCTACTCCTTATTCCGCTCAAGTTGCCACACCTAGTCAGAAGGAACCCCCAACTTTGTAGACTTCTGGCCAGCTTGAGATGCATAATCATGACATTTTCTTTACAACCAGTCTGACAAAAGTCTCTTTTCTCTAAAAGATTGATAAATGAGTCAAGTACGTAAGAATACAAATAATTTCTCAATTGATAAATGGTCAAAGGATATGAGCAAGCAGTTGCCAGACAAAGTAATTAAAATTCTCTATGGCCATGCAAAAAAAAATCTCTAAATCATTACAAATTACAGAAATCAAGTTAAAAAACAACCCCAAGGTTCCACCTCACACTTATGTGATTGGCTATTATAACAGAAGTGGAAAATAACAAAATGTGGAGAGGATGTGGGAAAATTGAGACTTTAATGCACTGGTGAGGGAGTTGCAAACTGACTCAATCATCCTGGGAAACAATTTGGACCTATGCTCAAAGGAGTATAAACAGTACATACCCTTTGTCCCAGCAATATCATTACAAAGAGATAAAAAAAATGGAAAAAGAGGAAGGACCTATATGCACAAAATAAATTGAAAGCAGCACTTTTTAGGGGCAAAGAATTAGAAAGTAAGGGTCCCCTTCAATTCTGGAATGGCTGAGTAAGTGATAGTATGTGATTGCAATGGAATACTATTGTGCTGTAAGAAATGATGAGCAGGAGGGACTCAAGAAAACAGAAAGACTTGCAGAAACTGAAGCAGAATAAAGTAAGCAGAACCAGGAGAACAATACACAGTGACAGCAATACTGTACAATGAACAACTGTGAGTAACTTAGCTAATATCAGCAAAATAATGATGGAAAATAATCCCAAAAGACTCATGATAAGAAATGGTATCTGCTTCCATAGAAGGAACAGGAGTCTGAATTCAGATGAAAGCAAAATTTTTTCACTTATTTATTTTTTTTGGCTCCTTTCATAAAAGGATTAATTCAGAAAAATATTTTATATAACAGCAAATCTAAAATGTAGATGAGATTGCTTACCATCTCACAGTGTATAGGGGGAGCAGGACAAAGAGGAAAAAATTCTTTTTAAAATTTTAGAAACTGTTTTTACATATAAATGGAAAAAATAAATTAATAAATATTTAAGAGAGTTTTGGTTTCCAATTCTGTTATTCACTGAGTTATCTCTCATTCCAGATTTCTGTCCTCAGCAAATCTGATATTACCTTCTATGCCTTCATCCAAGTCATTTGTAAATATGTTGCTTAGGCCAGTGACAAGAACAGAACCCCAGAGAACTCCAATGGAGGGAGAACTCTCTTCAAGTTGACTTGTAACTATTAATGGTAATTCTTTGGATCCAAGCAGGCATAAGATCATTTATTTAGAATTAGATGGGATTGGGAGCTGAGTCATTTAATTAAGCCCTTCCCTCTTTATAGAAGAGAAGACTGATGTCCACAGAGGGGAAATGACTGATGCAGGGTCAGATATCTAGCAAGTGTTGGAGGGAGCATTCAAATGTCTTCTTGACATCATGATCAATCTACTGCATCATCCAGCCTCTAATCTATTGCTCTCTCAACAAGCACATATCTTTATTTCTTCATATTCTGCTCTACCTAGAGACATTTCCTCCCTCTTGCTGCTGTATACAACTTGATTGCCCCTTGCCCTTGGATAAATCCCTCGCCCTTTCTTGGCCTCAGTTCTCCTATCTGTATATTAGGAGGGATTAGTCATTCTGGGATGATTTAAATATTTGTTATAAACATTTCTGGAAAATCTGAGCCCAGGTATACAAAAGACAGACTTCAATAATAAATGAGAATTTGAAACATCTTTTTTGGAAAGAAAGCCAGAACCAATGATATTCTTTGCTTTTCAAATACCATAAAGAACAGAAATGCAGAAGGAGTGAATAAATAGACAGGAAAGGACAATAGCAACAAAATAACAACAGAGGAGACTTTTTTTTAAACCCTTACCTTCCATCTTGGAGTGAATACTGTGTATTGGTTCTAAGACAGAAGAGTGGTAAGGGCTAGGCAACGGGGGTCAAGTGACTTGCCCAGGGTCACCCAGCTGGGAAGTGTCTGAGGCAAGATTTGAAACAAGACCTCCTGTAGCTAGGCCTGGCTCTCAATCCATTGAGCTACCCAGCTGTCCCCAACAGAGGAGACTTCTTTTTTTTTTTTAAACCCTTACCTTCCATCTTGGAGTCAATACTGTGTATTGGTTCCAAGACAGAAGAGTGGTAAGGGCTAGGCAATGGGGGTTAAGTGACTTGCCCAGGGTCACCCAGATGGGAAGTGTCTGAGGCAAGATTTGAACCAAGACCTCCTATATCTAGGCCTGGCTCTCAATCCATTGAGCTACCCAGCTGTCCCCAACAGAGGAGACTTCTTTTTTTTTTAAACCCTTACCTTCCATCTTGGAGTGAATACTGTGTATTGGTTCCAAGACAGAAGAGTGGTAAGGGCTAGGCAATGGGGGTCAAGTGACTTGCCCAGGGTCACACAGCTGGGAAGTGTCTCAGAGGAGACTTCTTACAAAAGGTTGAAGGTGGAAATCTGGTAGTGGTAATAGTGGAGACAGGGAGCACTATGTATAGAACCTGGAGACTCTGCCTAAATAATGACAGATCATATGGGGAAGTTCATGTATCAGACTGTGAAAAATGAAATTACCTACAGTGAGAGATACTTTAGTAAACAGAAATAATTTGGGAGCTGTCCACCCAGCACCATCTACTGGAGAAATAAAAGCTGAGACTTGTTTTATGGAAAGGCAATGTCGCTTCATCAGTGTAGCAGTGAATGATAGAAAGCCAGATTCATGAAGAAAAGAGAGAAAGAATAGGCACAATAAAAAACTCAATAAAATTAAACCTTTTTTCAAGTATTGCACAATAAGACTTAGACATGAAAATTAAACAGATCCAATAATGGATGAGAAAAATAGCAAGTCCAAATTATGGTAAAAAGAAAAAGGGAGATCTATAAACCCAGAAGAGAATATAAAGAAGCTCATTAATAAAATTCTCAAGAATTAGCCTGAACTATTTAATGTCACATCCAAGTCCAAAATCTCAAGAGGAAGAATAGCTGTATCCATTGCTTTTCACCACTTAAGCACTAAAGAAATGATTGAATGTAGGAAAACTAAAGAAGAGACTCAAAAAAACCAGATACTTCAAATGCAAAAAAATGGTGACATTATATAGCCAAATATTCTACAGCAGTACTATTTTAATAAAAACCTTTAAAGTTGAATATAACAACACTTATGGTCTCTTTCTCTGACAAGAATCTGCTCTTTATTAAGCAGAGATATCGAAATAAAGGACTAGAGACAAAGACATAGATATTCATAGAGGAACAAACATAGGGAAAGATATAAATAGATAAGAGAGACAGAGGTAGATACAGAAGGAGGAGGAGAGTGATTTTTGGATCAAAAGACACAGACTTAGAGGAAAGAATGAATGAAGCAAAAGACAATAGAGACAGAGAGAGAGATGGAGAGAGATGAAGAGGGATGGAGAATGAGGTCGAATTGGCCATAAGGGGATGGCATTCAGCAAAGTAAATCTCTTATTTGGGAGGCAAGAGATTTCAGTACTTTCCTTAGTTATGCTTTTTACTCTGTGTGTCCTGGGACAAAAGCCATTTCTTTGAAAAAGCTGTCATTTGGTTGTTTCAGTTGTATTAGACTGTTTCTGACCTCTTGATTGACTCCAAAGCCAGCACTCTTTCAATGGTGCCTCTTCAGTATAAATCTAGGTTCTACCACTGCCTCTCTTGGTGACATGGAAACAAATCCCTTCCTCTCTGGGATCTGCAGTTACCTGGGTGTTCCCTGAGGAGGCTGGAATCAATGATCTCAGAGATGCCCTGTCCCAACTTCCAGGAAACAAACAGAATGAGAGAGAGCTGCCTTGGGGCTCAGACTTTATTAAAATATCTTCTTCCATCCAATCAGCTGCAGCTGCCTGGGCTCATCCTCATCCTCAGGGCTATGATCCTCTTACTCTCCAATGTTGTTTATCCTTCATTTTCTGAGACTAATGACATTGAGATGAGTGATGTCTTGACTTGCACATGAATTGGATTTTAGTGAGGCAAAGCTGCACAAAGTCATCAACCTCACTATCTCTTCTAAAGTCATCCAAGTCCAGTGGCAGGACAAAAATCAGGACAGTAGACAATGTTGGCATTTTCGGTGTTTAACCGAGCTCTAAGGGTTCCACAATTCTTACTTGAGCTAACTCCATGGCTGTTGGAACAAATTGTTCTCATCTGCCCATTCCACCTACTGAAGTTCTTACATCCTTAGGGTGTAGAAGGTATTCAGGGAGGACTACCACTTCTGATGTGAGAGTTAGCCAAGCACTTTTCAGGGTTACTCACACAGCTTTATTGTCCCCCTATGAACTAACTGTCATCTGTGGCTCCAAGAAGCTGTAGCATGCACATCTATTCAATGATTTAGAAACATGAGCTAGAAGGGATCATGTAATCAGATCTTTCTCCTCTTAAAAAGAAGGAACTGACATCCAACATGAGGAAAGGGCTTGTCCTGGTCACAGAGTGAGTTAAAGACAAAGCTTCAACTCTCATTCATCTAGGTCTCCCTGAACACAGAGAGGGCCAGTTTGTGGACCCAGACACCAGGAATGAGGATCACAGAGTTAGATGGGGAAGGGATCCTAGCATCCTCCATCAAGTCTATCCTTCCTCTTTGACACATGGGAAACTGAATCTCAGGGTCTCAGCAGGCCACCTGCTCAAAATCAGAAAGCAATTAAATGAAGGAGTTTGAATTCAAGCTCAGGTCCTCTGACTCCAAAATCAGAATTTTTCACTACACTAGGATTTAGAGGTCAGCTAATGTTCAATGAAATGGAGAGACAATATAGATGATGCTGACTTGGACCAAGGTCTTGAAATCTTCTTATGGGCCACCTACCTTTTGTGCCTTGGGAGGCCTCTATGAGGAAGCCAACTTTTTCTTGGATACACTCCTCTATACCCCTCTTCCCAATGCCAAAGTCCCTGAGAGTGGTGATGGAGAATCTATGGAGCTGCTTGGCCTTCTCCCCATTATTGAGGAGCACACCTGGGCATAAACAAGAAGGAAGGAAGTGATTGAGCAGATCTGGAAATCTTGAATTATCCCAAATTCTAGCAAGGAATAAAAACAGGTTATCCAGAAAGCACCAAGGAGTCAGAGAGAAGCTAGGAGAGGTAGGGATCAAGGAAGAGAGAGACAAAGAGAGATGGAGAGGGAGGTGAAAAGAGAGGGAGAAACAGAGAGTAATGTAAAGGGAGAGGTAGGGAGACAGGAAGAAGGGAAGGGGCATTGAGATAAAGAGGCAGGGAGACATGTGAGGGCAGGCAGAGATGGAGAGATGAGGATGGTGAAACAAGGAGAGAGGGAGAGAGAGAGACAGAGAGAGAGAGAGAGAGAGAGAGAGAGAGAGAGAGAGAGAGAGAGAGAGAGAGAGAGAGAGAGAGAGAGAACTTGGCCCAAAGAAGTAGAGTAGAGACTTACATCTCTCTCCATTCAAGCTGCTGTATGGTCATCCAATTTGGCAAGGGAAACCTTATAAACAGGCCTATATCTTTATGCTAGGAGGAGATTGTATTTTGATATCACACATACAAGCCTTGCAAACAAGAATAAAGGAACTACATGAAATGAGTATGATCCAATAAGCTACACCATTGGATTATTCATTACATAACATCAAACCAGGAGATAAAGTATATGTAAGAAATTTTAGGAAAAAGTGAGCTATAGACACAAAGTGGGTTGGTCCATTTCAAGTTTTATTAACTACTCTGACAGCAATCAAAGTAGTGGAGAAGAATTCATGGGTCCATTGTTCTCACACAAAACTTTACAAGCTTTACACCACAAATGAAAATCACAGTGAAACTGAAAGTGATAGACAAAGTGCTGAGAATGAACATCAAGAAGGAACAGCAGAAATAACTGCTAATAAGTCATAGTTCCAGAAAACAACTCAAATAAAAGAAAATATCACCAATCTGTACTTGACTATCAAGTCTAGACAACAAGCAAAAATACACACAAAGGAGACAAAACAACTAATGAAAGTAAGGAAAAAAACATCCCAGAGAAAAAGACAAGAAAGAACAAAAGTAGCAAGACAAGACAGAAGAAAAGCTTTGAACTGATAACAGAGACAGTAACATCTCTCTGAATTTTGTAAATTTGTATATATTAAGAAATGGACAGACAATAAATTGGACAATTACGTAAAAAGTGCAGCAATAGCATAAGAACAAAATTAACTTCACACATTAGGGAAAACATGCAACACACACATAACTTGGAAGAAATGAAGAGAGCTATCAGTCAACAATGAAGAGGAGTCAAAAAGGAAGATGTAAGTATTCATGCAACAGTGCATAAAAAAGGACACATACACAATACAAAACTGACTATTTGTTGATCTCATGTAGATAAATGAGAGTTCATGATTGCAAAGAAATGCAAAATGTGTAAATACTTAGCTAGAATGCATAACCTTATGCATTTTTCTGTTTGATTAACACCAAGGTGTAAGAAATAACAATTGCTGCACATATGTATATAATTGATGTAAAAAGTGTATATATGTAAATACATGTAGCATAAGGTTGCATATTATAGTTATAGGGTTGCACATACTGTATCATACCTTATACATAGTATATTTAAAATGTACAGAATAGATAGGGAATTTAGAATAACTTAGAGTAACAGTTAGTAAATAGTTTAAGAGTTACTAGATACTTAGTTTAGATTAATACTTAGAGTAACCATAGGATTTGAAACTAGAATAGCAGAATAGTTATCTTTAAAGAAGTTATATGTAATAGCATTAGCTGGAAATTGTGTTAATGGAAATGTTATAGTTGAATTGATTTGCATAGTGATAGAACAAGATAGAAAATGGTTATATTATTATAAAAATTGCAAAGATAGAAAAAAGCAATAGTAATGGTTATTGATTTTGCTTATGTTATTGTATTGCAAAAATTGTTCTTATTTTTCTGTATTCACTTTTGTAAACTCCAATTCCTACCCCAAACCTTTCCCAAAAATGTCTTAGCGGGGAGCAGCTGGGTGGCTCAGTGGATTGAGAGCCAGACCTAGAGATGGGAGGTCCTAGGTTCAAATCTGGTCTCAGCCACTTCCTAGTTGTGTGATCCTGGGCAAGTCACTGGATCCCCATTGCCTAGCCCTTACCACTCTTCTGCCTTGGAGCCAATACACAGTATTGACTCCAAGACAGAAGGTAAGGGTTTAAAAAAAAGTCTTAGCTTAGGGTAGGTAGTTAGAAATCTGGGATAACAGGGTGTAAGATAAGGATTTGTATTATTTGGGGGGAGGTTTAGTTTAGCAAATAGCACAGGATAATTAAGGCTAACTATAATAGTTCACATCATTGAGCTGGTTAACTTGTTGCTTAAAAGGGGACTATACTGTGGGGAAAATTGCACAGAAAGGGCTTGGAATATTGAAGAGAGGATTGATTGACAGTGTAGGCAGTTGGGGGGGAGGGGAGAGTTGGAGAGTGACAGTTGTTCTTGAGTGGAACTTTTTCCTGGACCTTGGGATTGGAAGGAGCTCTCTCCCTGCCTCTCAGGATAGAAACTACAACTATTCTTGGATTTTTCCCAACTGTTTTCTCTACCTGGATTCCTGTGGATTGTGCCATCAAACAAAAAGGTTTAAGGGTTGCTGCTTGAACTGTAACGTCAGTCTTTAGGGGCATTAACCCAAAGAGACAGTCCCAACCAGCTCTGAAGGTCAGAATCTTTTTTTTTTCTTGCTGTCTATTGCTAAAGACTTTGAACTTAAGAAAGTTAGCATAGATATAGTATAGAAAGGAATAAAAGAAACTCTCCACCATCTGGTGAGGCCTGGGCTCAGCTCAAAGTTGAGAGAGACTTGAAAAACAATCTGTGCTAAAAATATAGGGCAAATCCCTATTCCCTCTATACTGATACCTTTCCAATTTGAATTTGTTATTAAATCATCTTTAGTTAATTAAATGCAGTCAGATAATCTTTGTAAGGGTGAAGGGAGCCTGAAGGGAGAAAGGGTTTCTTTAGGGAGAAGGTTCTCTATAACCTCAAGCACGCTAAATCTGGAGGGGCCCATCTGTGCCTCTCCCTCCTTTCACCCTGGTACAATATCTATAGTAGAGTTTTTTCTTACACAGGATGATTTGCAAGAGACTAGAATTTCAGTTTTTGAAGATGACTTATGTGCTCTACCATCCCTGTCTAGCCTGAAGGGGTAGAAGGTACTGTCTCTGTCTCATAAGTATTACCCTGGGCTTGAAGTTTATGATCAAAGGAGCAGCCAGGAGTGAAGGAAAGAGAAAGGTCAGGCATCCAGTAATTTCAGCATCTGGGGGAGAAGAACATTCCTCATAAATACTCCATTCCTCTTCTCTGGGCACAGAAACCATGAAACTAAACAGGGTTAGAGCTGGCTTCAGGTGGAGCCACTGGCTCTGAGTTTTGAGAGGAGATCTCTGTCTAACAGGGGGATCAGACACACAGAAACATAGAAATTTCATGTCCCCCCTGTAGATGACAGCTCCACTTTTGATGGCAGAGTCTTGAGCTCCTGTGGCTCCAATGCAGTTGACAGTTTTCCCTTTAAATGGGGTTGTGGGGTGGTTGCTACAGAATACTCTGCCCCTGTGTCCACCATGAAAAGTCACTGGTTGGCCTCCCATTTCTATTATAACCGTGGGCTCTCAGAGGCCAAGTTCAACAGAATCTGGTCTGGCCTAGCCAGAATCCAATCCAAATGACCCCAGAAGAGTGGAGGGTGGTCCTAACTGATAGACAGCTTTCCTAGGTTTGGAGAGTCCCCTCAGAGTTTTGGATTTCAGCCTGTTGGGGCACTCATTCTTTCAGTACCCAGTTTCTTAGCGTTATTCACAGAGTTAAATTTCTACTAACTTGATTAATGATGACTCGTTTCTTTTAGTTGCTGGTCACAGAACCTGCTGAGTAGGTCTAAGATTTTCACACTGGCAGCTTCAGAATGTCAGACAGTGCCGGTGTTGGGGTGGAAGGTTTTTCTAGTTTTCTCTAACCAAGAATCTATATATGGGAACTGGTTCAGATGTCCAGGCATGGCAGTGATAACTCTATAAACTGCTTTTATAATTTCTAGATTCAAAGTCCCTTCCGACAGCCAGTCAATCTGAAAGGCTGGCCATTGAACTTAGCAAAGGATATGGAGTTGTTCAGGGGTCATCTTGACCCCCAATCTCCTCCAAAATCTTTCTTGAAGTTCTTGATCATGCAGGAACAGGACAGTAGGCTTAGATGGGAACTGACCCATTTCTAGTATGAATGGTATCGCAAACAAACAAAAGAGGGGGTGCCCCTTGTGGGACATCAGACAGGTGCCACCTGCTCATGCCCCTTGCAGGGACTTAAGTCTATCTAAGGTTGCCCAAATAGTGATCCAGGTTACCAAACCCAACCATTGTGCCTTATGACATCACCACAAAATTCAAGGTGAGATCGACTCAGATTCTGTAGCAGATGATTGCCATGGGACCACAATAGTACATGCACACTCAAGCACTCAGAGGTTATTATGTTCCTTCCCTGAGTAAATCCTGAGCTGTGAGGGGTGATCAGTCCCTCCTTCCATCTCATGATGGGCCTAGTTACTTGGGTACCCACAACCCTTGCCTCTCCAGAGTTTTTCAAGGGGTCCTTCCTTACTCACTCCTGTACAGTCCAGTAAGAAGCTTGGTCAGGCAGTCCAGGCCCTGCCCCAAATGAGCCCTGAATGTGAGGGTAAAATCCCCTCTATGATTATTTTAGTAATAGCTTTGTTAATCAAGAGGTGCCTTGAGCAAAGTTAAGCAATGTGATCATAAGCCAAGCGAATGTCAGCATCTTTTATTATCAGCAATTACTCTTAGTATTAGATGTAACTCTGTTATAGTCATATCAGTATGTCATACTACATCAGCATATTATAGTTTAGCTCTTTAGTGTTATATTAAAAACTGTTATAGGAAAGAATAACAGAAGATAATACTAAAAAGAATAAATAACAATGGTATATTTAATTAAAAGGATAAAGGGAATTGAAGGGTATTTAGGGAAGTACTACTTCTATTAACCCACCCAGATATTAAATCTAAAAACCCCTAACTTAACTAAAACTAAAATACAAGGGGTTAGCGATGTCCACAAGGCCATATTCTCCCAAACTCCAGATGGTTGAGTCAGACAGCAGACTCAAGTTGCCGTGTCCTCACAAAGTCCAAAAAGGGAGAAGGTTCTCACCATTCACAATGTCCACCACTGTGAAGGGGAACACTCACTCAACTTTATTGATAATCAAAAGTCCTTGGCAGCTCCTCAATTGGTTCTTCAGGGAGACCACGAGGCACACCTTCCAGTCTGACTAGCTTGAGAGAAAAAGCCTCTTCAACTGCTTTGGAATTCTGATCTAGTCAAGGTCTGTGGAATTTTGCTGCCATGCATTGCTATGCCCTGCTAGAAATCCTTTCCTACATTAGATATTGATTGACCTAGCGTTCAGTTGATAGTTTAAAATACTTCTCACTTAAGGCTTCCATGATGCTTCTCTATCTTTTCTTTCTTATTGGAAGTTTTAGCTCAAACATACTCATGACATCTGATTTTACGTGATACCTCAGGAACTCTAAGAGATCTGACTCTTAAGGGAACTCTATCTTATTCCATTACTGACACTTGTACTGATAATTGTACTTGAACCTGATTTTGTACCTGTACTTGACCATGTACTTTGACCATCAACGTATTTTTAGATTAATATTTTAGGAATAGTAAGCTTTTTTGTGTCTAAAAGGAGGCCACTCACAAGGCTTGAGGTCTTTGGTCTTGACCAGAGTCTGGCTTTATTGTGAGACTGGCCCTCTCTCAATAAACATATTTATTTTTGCTTTAGACACTGTATTTCGTTCATTAGCATTTCTGCTAAACAATAATTTTTGCCACATTCAAAGAGTCCAGGCGGCACCACTCAGTTTGCTGTAGGGGTCCCAGGGAGATACCTAGCTGGCTCACTCAAACCAGTGATCCCCAAAGTCAGAGCGGTTGAGCTTTGCTGGTCAGTGCACCGAATGCTGTGAGATTTTCTGTTTAGCCAAGTGAGAGGAAACCTCAAGTCACTTAGAGTAAGGAAGGAAGATTTATTACACATGGTCACAGATAGGATTGTTCATCAGGTCTGTGCTCTGAGGCAAGGGGCTCTGGCTAATTTATACATACACCTCATCAAGGGTTCCTATGAAACATGATACATACACAATCAGGGGTTTCTATGGGTTGCAAACACAAATATGATGGCTTACATGGTTGGGCAAGTGTGTGGATCAGAATATGCAAGTGCAGGCATGAGGGGTTGTGGTTCAGTCAGGCAGGAAATGTTTACACCTGTATCTAGGGGGACCTCTGAGGGGAGGACCAAGGATGATTTTTCCATTACTTGATTAAAAGAGATAAGGAAGGTAATTGCATCCTGATAAAAAGGTAGTATAGACACTGAAGAAATATCAGTATTCAACATACATGCACCAAATGGTATAGCACCCAGATTTTTTTCCTTTTTTTATTTAGAATATTTTCCCATGGTTACATGGTTCATGATCCACCTCTCCCTGTTGCTCTTTCCTCCCCCTCCAGAATCCGACAAGCAGTTCTACTGGGTTATACATGTATCATTGTTCAAAACATATTTCTGTGTTATTCATATCTGTACTAGAGCAATCCTTTAATATCAAAACCCCAATCATATCCCTATTGCACTATGTGATTGATCACATTTTCCTGATGCATTTCCATTTCCATTCTTTGGATGTGGACAGCATTTTTTCTCACAAGTTCCTCTGAATTGTCCTGGGGCATTGCATTGCTTCTAGTAGAAAAGTCCATTACATTCAATTGTGCCATAATGTATCAGTCTCTGTGTACAATGTTCTCTTGGTTCTGCTCCTTTCACTCTGCATCAATTACTGGAAGTCATTCCAGTTCACATGGAATTCCTTCAGTTATTTATTCTTTTCAGTACAATAATATTCCACCACCAACATATACCACAATTTATTGAACCATTCCCCAATAGATGGACACCCCTCATTTTCCAATTTTTTGCTACCGAAAGAATGGGGCTATAAATATTTTTGTACAAGATTTTTTCTTATTATCTCTTTGGGGTACAAACCCAGCAGTGGTATGGCTGGGTCAAAGGGTAGGCATTCCTGCCCTCCGGAATGGTTGGACCAATTCACAACTCCACCAGCAGTGTATTAGTGTCCCAGTTTTGCCACATCCCCTCCAACATTTTTTTACTTTCCTTTGCTTCCATATTGTCCAGTCTGCCAAGTGTACCTCAGAATCTTTTTAATTTTAATTTCTCTAATCAGTGATTAGTGATTTAGAACACTTTTTCATGTGCTTATTGAGCATCCAGATTTTTAAAAGAGAAACTATTAGAGCTTAAACAGGAAATAAATAGTAAAACTATACTAGTGGAGGACCTCAACCTTCCTCTATCAGACCTAGATAAGTGTAAATTAAAAAGAAATAAGAAAGAAGTAAGGGAAGTGAATAAAATTTTAGAAAATCTAGAGGTTTTTTGGAGAAAAGTGAATAGGGATCAAGAGAAATATACCTTTTTTCAGCAGCACACAGTACATATACAAATATTGAACCTGTACTAGGGCATAAAAACATCACAGAAAAAATGCAAAAAACAGAAATAATAAATGCAACTTTTGGGGATCATAATGCAATAAAAACTATAATTAGTAAGGGTTTATGGAGAGGCAAATTAAAAATTAATTGGAAACTAAATAACCTAGTTCTCCAAAACTGGTGGATTAAAGAATAAATCATAAAAACAATTACTGATATCATTGAAGAGAATGACAATGAAGATTTATGGGATACAGCCAAAGCAGTACTCAGGGGAAAATTTATATCCCTGAATGCCTATATTAACAAAATAGAGAGGGAAGAGATCAATGAATTGGGCATGCAACTTAGAAAGCTAGGAAGATAACAAATTAAATATCTTCAGAAGAAGACCAAATTGGAAATTGTAAAAATCAAAGGAGAATTTAATAAAATTGAAAGTAAAACAATTACTGAACTAATAAATAAGACTAGGGGCTGGTGCTTTGAAAAAAAACAATTAAATAAAGTACTGGTTAATCAAAAATTTTTAAAAAGAAAGAAAGAAGAGAATCAAATCAACAGTATCAAAGATGAAAGGATGATTTCACCTCTGATGAAGAGAAAATTAAGGTAATTATTAAGAGCTATTTTGCCCAATTATATGACAATAAATATGGCAATCTAAGTGAAATGGGTAAATATTTAGAAAAATATAAATTGCCTAGATTAGCAAAAGAGGAAATAGAATACTTAAATAATCAAAAAGAAATTGAATAAGCCATCAATGAACTCCCTAAGAAAAAATCCCCAGGGCCAGATGGATTCACAAGTGAATTCTATCAAACATTTAAACCACTAATCCCAATCAATAATCTACAAACTATTTGACAAAATAAGCAAGAAGGATTCTTACCAAATTCTTTTTATGACTCAAGTATGGTACTGATTCCCAAGCTAGGAAGACCAAAAACAGAGAAAGAAAGCTATAGACCAATCTTTACATAGATGCAAAAATATCAAATAAAATACTATCTAAAAGAATACAGCAAGTTATCACAAGGATTATTCACTATGAGCAGGTGGGATTTATACCAGGAATGCAAGGATGGTTCAATATTGGGAAAACCATCCACATAATTGACAACATTACTAATAGAAATCAAATGATAATCTCAATAGATGGAGAAAAAATGTTGGACAAAATATAACACCTATTCCTATTGAAAAGTATAGGAATAAAAGGGCCTTTCCTTAAAATAATAAGCAATATTTATTTAAAACCATCAGCAAGTATCATTTGCATTGGGGATATTAGACACCTTCCCAATAAGATCAGGAGTGAAGCAAGGATGCTCATTATTAGCACTATTATCTAATACTGTACTAGAAATGCTAGCAATAGCAATTAGAGAAGAAACAGAAAATGAAGGGATCAAAGTAAGCAATGAAGAAACTAAACTATCACTCTTTGCAGATGATATGATAGTATTCTTACAGAATCCTAGAAAATTAACTAACAAGCTAGTGGAAATAATTAACCATTTTAGCAAAGCTGTAAGGTACAAAATAAACCCACATAAATCATCAGCATTTCTATATATTTCCAACAAAACTTAGCAGCAAGAGTTAAAAGAGAAACTCCATTTAAAATCACTAGACAAAGGGGGCAGCTGAGTAGCTCAGTGAATTGAGAGCCAGGCCTAGAGATGGGAGGTCCTAGGTTCAAATCTGGCCTCAGACACTTCCCAGCTGTGTGACCCTGGGCAAGTCACTTGACCCCCATTGCCTAGCCCTTACCACTCTTCTGCCTTGGAGCCAATACACTGTATTGACTCCAAGACGGAAGGTAAGGGTTTAAAAAAAATCACTAGACAATATAAAATATTTGGCAATCTACTTGCCAAGATTAACTCAGGAATTATATGAACGCAACATGAAACACTTTCCACGACGAATAAAACTAGATCTAAATAATTGAAAAAAAAACATTAATGGCTCATGGGTAGGATGAGCTAACATAATAAAAATGATAATCCTACCTAAATTAATTTACCTATTCAGTGCCATATCTATTAAATTACCAAAAAAACTTTTTTTCTAGAATTAGAAAATAATGTAACAAAATTCATCTGGAAGAACAAAAGATCAAGAATATTAAGGGAAGCAATGAAAAACAATGTGAAGGATGGAGGCCTAATAGTATCAGATATTAAACTGTACTATAAAGCAGTGATCATCAAAACAATATGATATTGGCTAAGAGATAGAAGGGTAGATCAATGGAATAAACTTGGGATAAATGACCTCAGCAAGTTAGTGTTTGATAAACTAAAAGATCTCAGCTCTGGGGGCGAGGATTCAATAGCTGACAAAAACTACTGGGAAAATTGGAAAACTGTATGGGAAAAATTAGGTTTAGGTCAATATCTCACACCCTATACCAAAATAAATTCAAAATGAGTAAATGACTTAATTATTTGTACAAAAGCTTTTTAGTTTGATGTAGTCAAAATTATTTATTTTACATTTTGTGATTCTTTCTATATCTTTTTTTTTTAAATATATTTTATTTGATCATTTCCAAGCATTATTCGTTAAAGACATAGATCATTTTCTTTTCCTCCCCCCCACCCCCCATAGCCGACGTGTAAGTCCACTGGGCATTAGATGTTTTCTTGATTTGAACCCATTGCTTTGTTGATAGTATTTGCATTAGAGTGTTCATTTAAAGTCTATCCTCTGTCATGTCCCCTCAACCTCTGTATTCAGGCAGTTGCTTTTTCTCGGTGTTTCCACTCCCATAGTTTATCCTTTGCTTATGAATGGTGTTTTTTTTTCTCCTGGGTCCCTGAAAGTTGTTCAGGGACATTACACTGCCACTAATGGAGAAGTCCATTACGTTCGATTATACCACAGTGTATTAGTCTCTGTGTACAATGTTCTCCTGGTTCTGCTCCTCTCGCTCTGCATCACTTCCTGGAGGTTGTTCCAGTCTCCATGGAACTTCTCCACTTTATTATTCCTTTGAGCACAATAGTATTCCATCACCAACATATACCACAGTTTGTTCAGCCATTCCCCAATTGATGGGCATCCCCTCGTTTTCCAGTTTTGGGCCACCACAAAGAGCGCAGCTATGAATATTTTTGTACAAGTCTTTGTGTCCATTATCTCTTTGGGGTACAGACCCAGCAGTGCTATGGCTGGGTCAAAGGGTAGATATTCTTTTGTCGCCCTTTGGGCATAGTTCCAAATTGCCCTCCAGAATGGTTGGATCAGTTCACAACTCCACCAGCAATGAATTAATGTCCCTACTTTGCCACATCCCCTCCAGCATTCATTACTTTCCTTTGCTGTTATGTTAGCCAATCTGCTAGGTGTGAGGTGATACCTCAGAGTTGTTTTGATTTGCATCTCTCTGATTATAAGAGATGTAGAACACTTCTTCATGTGCTTGTTAATAGTTTTGATTTCTTTATCTGAGAACTGCCTATCCATTTCCCTTGCCCATTTATCAATTGGAGAATGGCTTGATTTTTTGTACAATTGATTTAGCTCATTATAAATATGAGTAATTAAACCTTTGTCAGAGGTTTCTATGAAGATTTTTTCCCAATTTGTTGTTTCCCTTCTGATTTTAGTTATATTGGTTTTGTTTGTACAAAAGCTTTTTAGTTTGATGTAGTCAAAATTATTTATTTTACATTTTGTGATTCTTTCTATATCTTGCTTGGTTTTAAAGCCTTTCCCCTCCCAAAGGTCTGACATGTATACTATTCTGTGTTTACCCAATTTACTTAAATGACTTAATTATAAAGATGGAAATTGTAAGTAAATTGGGCAAGCATAGAATAGTATACCTGTTAGGTCTATGGGAGAAGAAAGAACTTAAGACCAAGCAAAAGACAGAGAACATTACAAAATGTAAAATGAATAATTTTGATCAAATTACATTAAAAAGGTTTTGTACAAACAAATCCAATGCAAGCAAAATTAGAAGGGAAGCAACAAATGGGGGGAATTTTATAACAAAAATCTCTGGCAAAGGTCTAATTAGTTATATAAGGAAATGTACAAGAAATCAAACCATTCCCCAAATGGCAAAATGATCAAGAGACATAAATAAACAGTTTTCAGATAAAGAAATAAAAACTATCCATAATCACATGAACAAGTGTTCTTATTTAAGGAGGGAATTAGAGAAATGCAAATAAAAACAACTCTGAGGTACCATTTCACACAGAGCAGATTGGCCAATATGACAGTAAAGGATGTTGGAGGGGATGTGGAAAAATGGGGACAGTAATACATTGCTGGTGGAGTTGTGAATTTATCTAACCATTTTCACAGGCAATTTGGAATTACGCCCAAAGGGCTTTTAAAAAATGTCTTTCCTTTAATCCAGCAACACCACTATTAGTTTTGTACCTCAAAGAAATAATAAAAGAGGGTTTACAAACAAATTAATAGCCACACTCTTGGTGGTGGCAAAAAATTGGAGAATGAGGGGATATCCCTCAATTGGAGAATGACTGAACAAATTGTGGTATATCATGGTGATGGGTAACTTTTTGGATACCACAGCCACAAAGTAGATAGGACCTTTGAGAGATGCTATATCAATTATTATAGAATCCTTTATCTGGAAATGATCTTAAAGGGTAACCCTATATCCATGCTGGGTGGGATCTTGTTTCTGACATCCCTGAGACATGGCCTATCATGTTCCACTTGACCTCCACTGACAGGAGAACTAATTTGAAGGACTGGATGGAGCACTGAATTTGAGTTTAGAAAGAACTGAGTTTAAATCCTGCCTCAGACACTTGTTCGCTGGGTGACCGAGGAAACAAATAATTTACTCTCTTTAAACATTAGTTTCCTCATCTGTAAAATCAGGAGTGAGAAGAAATAGAGCATTTACCCTACGGGTTATTGTTAGGCTCCAATTACATGTGTAAATCTCTTTTCAAATCTGAAACTTCAAAGTGTCTCCACAGCTCTGATTTTTCCACCTTGTATGCTTGGAAGACTTCCATTTCCCTAAAATTCCATTTCCCCCAGTAGAATTTGATTATACTCAGTTTTACTAGATAAATTATTCTTGTTTATAAACTCATATCTTTTGCCTTCTGGAATATCATATTTCAAATTCTCTTCTCCCTTGTAATTTGTATTATGAATATATAATATAATAAATTCCATGGTCCTCTATAATATATAAATTCTGTATGCTCTTAACTATGTCTTCTCAGTGTTTGAATTCTTTCTGGCTGCTTGTATTATTTTTGCTTTGACCTGGAAGCTCTAGATTTTGGCCTTGATGTTCCTGGGGGGTTTAATTTTGGACTTTCTATCAGGAGATGACCAGTGGATTCTTCTTAGTTCTACTTTTCCCTCTGGTTCTAAGAGAGCTGGCAGTTTTCTTGCAATGTGATATCTATGTTCTTCTTATAGTCATGGAATGCAGAAAGTCCAATGATTCTTACAGTATTTTCCTCCTCAATCTGTTTTCTTCACAGTGGTTTTTGCTGTGAGATTTCTTACCTTTTTGTTTGATGTCTGTCAGCCGTTTGCCTTCAATTGAATATTTCTTGTTTTCCCACAGTCATTGGATTTTATCTGATCAATCCTAATTTTCAGGGAGCTTATTGATTGGGCAAGACTTTATAGCCCCTTTATACCCCAAGTTTATGATTTCCTTTCCATAGTCCTTATTTATTAATACAAATAATTTAATGTAATCAAAATTATATTTTAAATCTTATAATGCTCTCTAGATCTTGTTTGTTTATAAATTCTTCCCTTCTCCATAGATCTGCCAGGTAAAATACTCTGTTACTCTAGTTTATGTATGGTGTCACTCTTTTTATCTAAATCATACACCCATTTTGATGATAGGATATGAGATATTGGTTGATATCTAGTTTCTGCCATATTGTTTTCCAGTTTTCCCAGCAGTTTTTTTGTTAAATAATGAGTTCTTATCTCAAAAGCTGTGATCTTTGATTTCATCAAAAACTAGATTTCTAAGGTCATTTACCCTTACTCTATTTCATTGATCCATCCTTCTATTTCTTAGCCAGTACAAGATTCTAGGGTAATTTTAAATGGAATTTCTCTTTTTACCTCTTTATTTTTAGTTTCTATTTTATCTATTGAAAAAAATCTATAGGACAACATCACTCCTTTGCCAAGAAACTTTTTAGTGCTAGTGGCCCTCTTTTCTGATATCTTGCATTTGGTTTTTTTTTAATATTTTAATTTATTTTTATTTGGTAAAGTTCAAACATTATTCCTTGGTTACAAAAATCATATTCTATTCCTCCCCCCCCCATCCTTCCTTTAGCCTATGTGCAATTCCACTGGGTATTACATGTGACCTTGATCAGAACCTACTTCCATGTTGTTGATGTTTGCACTAGGATGTTCTCTTTTTACCTCTTGCTGCTGAACTTTGTTGGTAATATATATAAAATGATTTAAATGATTTTTTGTATCATGAAACTTAATTAAAATTATTATTTCAAAATATTTTTAAACTCTTTTAAAGAAAATCTCTTGTTTTATCTCTTCCAGGAATTTTTCTTAAATTTGTGCCCAAACATATTTTCTCAGAGGCTCTGCTTTTAAATCTGTGTATGGGAAAAGGTCTCCTGGGAAACTCTCATGTATCAAGCAATCAGTATAGTTCTGAGGGTAAGCAGGATCTAGGAAACTTTAGTTTTGAGTAGCTAGATTTTTGGTGAAGGCCTTGATTTTCAGATAGTTGCAGAAAATTTACCAGTGTGGCATTGGGAGAAGGCACATAATCTTTGTATATGAAGAGGAGCTGAGGGGTGGACAGAAAAATGGAATTAAGGAGACAGAGGGAGTTCAAGGAGCTGGGAGGAAGAGAGAGAAAAGAAAAGTGAGAGAGGAAAGAGAGGAAATATCGAAGGGAAAAGATGGAGTTGTGCTTTCTCCAAATTTTGCTTTTGCTTTTTCTGAGATCATGATGGCTACTCTGCCTTTTTTTTTTACTTCAGATGAAGCACAATAGATTCTGCTCCAGTCCCTTATTCTAGCTCTGGGTGTGTTTTTCTGTTTCAGGTGTATCTCTTGTAAACAATATAGTGTTGGATTCTGGTTTCTAATTCATTCTGTTTCTCCACTTCTTTTTTTTCCCACCACTGATGTGAGTTCAGTCTATTTACATCCATAGTTATGATTGCTACCTGTGTATTTTAATCCATACTATTCTATTAATATTCTATTAATTTTAAATTAACTAATATAATAATATAATTAGTTATTATATTAGTTATATTAATATTAATCTTCTTTTTTTATACTGTCCCTTCCTCAAAAATTTGTTTCCCATTTGGTCACTGCCTCCCTTAGTCTATCCTCTCTCCCCATAATCTTGCTTCCCTATTGGGTAAGATGAATTCTATACTCAACTGTATATCTTTCCACACATTGTTTCCTCCTTTAACCAGTTCAGATCAGTATGAGGTTCCAACACTGCCTACTCTCTTTCATCTCCAGCCTCCATTGTAAAATTTCTTCTTTATGTGCCTCTCATGTAAGGCTATTTTCCTATTCTTATTTTTCTTTCCCCCTTCTCACAATGTATCCCTCTTTCTCACTCTTCCATTCATTTTCCCCAGGTTATCCCACATAGTAGATCCATACAAGATTTAGTATCTACCACTGTACAGGAACAAAGAGCTAGGAATGCAATATTCTAGAAGGCAATAGAGCTGGGATTAGAATCAAGAATAACCTGCCCAGCAAAACTGTGGATCATCCTATGGGAGAAAAATAGATTTTAAAGAGATGATTTTCACATATTCATGATGAAAAGACAAGAGCTGAATAAAGATTTTGACATTCAAACACAAGTCTCAAGAGAAGCATAAAATGAGTATAAACATAAACATGAGTAAGAAATTATAAGAAACTTAATAAAATCAAACTATTTCTTTCCAGTGTAAGAATATGATACATGGAACCCCCATGAACTTCATCATTAGTAATCTGGAGTCCACATAAACAGAGAGCATGGGTCTAAATTTCTGGGGACCTGTGGGGGTGTTGGTGCTTCCAAGGCAGGGAGATCCAAGGACAGCTTTGGTCACTATCCTTCTTGTCTATACTGTAATCCCTGCCACGGTAGAGCCCCTGACATCATAATCATTCTTCTTTGCCCTGGAAATGTGACTTGGAACTTGGTTGATGGGCAAAGAAGTTGTCACGTGGTATCTGGTCTTGTGCCCAGTGCTCGTTCAAGGATCCTTGGTAATATCTTTCTGATCAGGACTTTAACCTCCTTGCCACTGATAATGCTACCTGCTGCTGCTCTGGGTATTGCCACTACCTCTAGGCCCTATAGCAGGAGCTGCTTACTCTGGGCTTGCATTTGACTGAAGGCAGACCTTTCTTTCTATTTCCTAAACTATTCCAGATTGGAGAAATGAGATTCTGTGACTTGGTTGTTGTTATCTCATTCAGAATTTTGTTGGAGACCTTTAAAAAAGAGTTATTCGGAGAGATGGTTTGGGAGAACTCAGAAGAAATGCTCAATTCCATCTATTGTTTTGACTCTGTGTCCTTCCTTCTGCACCCATAAAAGAAGTTATGAAGGAAAAATTTCTCAATCCCGGAGAGCTGGGACTTTGAAGGACAGAGTTATAGGGATCTCTCAAGGCCAAGTTCCTATTCCTTCTGATGAGGATTTGGGGGGCATATTGGAGGTATTCAGGCTTCCCCATCTGTTTTTCCTATTAGTTATTACTATTATCAGAAAAAATGATTTCCCCTTTGGTAGATTTAGTATATTTTTTGCAAGGCAATTGCCTCATCTAAAAAATGAAAGTCAGTGCACAAAACTTAAGTGTCTGAATCCAAACTTATTGGGCTGATCTTATGGAGTGCAGTCAGACTGACCTTGGTTTAGGTCAAAATACAAGCACAGTTACTGAGATAGCCCCTCCTCCCACAAGCCTCTCTGCCCCAGCACTTCCAACTGGGACCAGTTCTACTTTGCTTGTCATAATTGTTATTTTACTTTGGGCCCACTGATCATTTGATTTGTGTAAGTGCCAATTTATATGCAGGGATTTAAGTCAGAAAGCAGAATCCTGAGGAGAATGGCACCTTCTATCTGGTCTCCGAGACTCTGATGCCCTCGTCTGATTCTAGTATCTGTCCCAAGATGGGTTAAGGAGGAATTGGGCTCACATTTGACTAATATAATTCTATTTACAGAGAATTGGACTCTGGGTAGTGTGACAAGGAAATCACTTTAAAAGACTGATATATATTAATTTAAGGTCACCAAGGAATTCAGCTATGTAATTCCTAAATGAAAACTCAAGTCAGCAGTCAACCTTTTATGGAGTTTTTAATTACAAACAGGAGGAAGAAAGGTATGAGAGAGAGAGAGAGAGAGAGAGAGAGAGAGAGAGAGAGAGAGAGAGAGAGAAAGGGGAGAGAAGGGAATAGGGCTTAAATACCCCCTCTGTTTAGGCTGGGCCAAAAGGCCCAAGCCCTTAGATAGCTGAGGTAAAGAAAAGAGATCAATCCCTATCACTCACGTGACCAAAATGGAGAAACAATCTCAGGAGCCTCCACCTCCAGCCTCCTTCAGAGCAAAAACTTCTCAGAGCACAACCTCTCGACCTCCTCCCAGTCCTCAGACCCCACTATCTTTAAGGAAATCATCTAAATTCCCTCCCCTCAGTTCTCACATCTACCAATCACTGTCCATGTCTCCCCTATGCCAATGGTGGCTCTAGTTTAACCCAGGACAGCCCAGAGGTCTGCCCCTTTGCACATGTCTGTTGAAGGTCATATTCTCAAATAATTAAATCTTGATCCTTGCTGCAGCCCTTCCTAAATCCTTTTACTCTGAGTAGGGTGGAGATTGTATTTTCCAAGACCTGGTTCTGTCATTCCAAGTATCTCTATTGTATCAATTCTAAAATCAATCATGACTCAAAGAACTTCCTGTTCTATGCTTAAGCATAGGTCAAAGCCCTTTCCATTGTTTAGCAAAAGGTTTCTGTCCTAAAGTAGTCTTAGGTAGGGAGGAGAAGGACCCTCCCATGTCAAGGGTTTTCACATTCCAATAGAGTTCTTACTATCAGTAGGAAATTTTTCAAGTATGAAATTTCCCAATGGGGAAATTTCCAACATTCATAAGTCTATGAAATTTTAAGGTTTACAATAGTGAAGGAGACAATCTTATCATCCAATGACCCCAGGAAGCAGGGAACATTCTCTAAATGGTACTCTTAGCTCATTTTTGTGGAAATGTCCCAAGATATTAGTTCCATCATATTTTAAGGTCCCTTTGAAATATTCTGGCCCTGAACCAGTGGGCATAGACCGAGATCCTGGTTATTCTGGAAAGCAAAAGAAAGGGACTATGGGGAGCAAGATGGAATATGTTATAATCTCTAGCAAGGGGAAAGATAGATAAACAAAAATGCAAAGTCAGTAAAAAGGTAAAACCACAGAAAAAAGCTTAGGAAATTAAAAAAATATATTTTTTATCATTCTGTTATTTTTTTGATTCATATTTCCTCAGTCCTATAGGCTTTATACTTTAAACTACATAGGAAAGCTGGTTAAATCATCTCTATGGGCCCTGTTCAATGTTGGAATGCTTTAAGAATTTTAAATATGGGGTCACTCCCATCTATGGTATAGCTGTATGCAGAGGCTGGGAGAGAAAGTAAGGTACATTCCATTAGGGGACTAGGACAGAGAAAAAGGGGAAAGCAGTCAAGGGGTACATCTGAGAAAGAGAAACACAAGAGCTTCAAAAAGAAGGCTCTCACCCCATGAAGCTGGAACATGATTAAAGGACTTCCCTAGGCAATATCTGTGCTTCCTAACGGACTTGAAAACAAAAGGGGTTAATGGTCCTCTACTTGTCATTGATCAGAGTCATCAGCTCCAGGAATTTAGGGTCATTAATGATGAAATTGTCACCAAGGACCAATGAAAAGATAATTTAGGAAGCCTGCACACTTTGAGAAGAAGGTAGGAAACAATAAACTGGGAAAAATTTAATAACACATTTCTATGAAAAGCTCTCATTTCTCAAATATATAAGAAACTAGTTTATAAGGATCCAAGTCATTCCCCAACTGATGGTCAAAGAATGTGAATAGGCAGTTTTCAGATGAAGAACTCAAAGCTATCAATAATCACATGAAAAAAATATTCTAAATCACTCTTGATTAGAGAGACGCAAATTAAAACAACTCTGAGGTACCACCTCACACCTATCAGATTGACCAATATAACAGTAAAGGAAAATGATAAATGTTGGAGGGGACCTGGCAAAATTGGGACTCTAATGCATTTATGGTAGTATTGTGAACTGGTCCAACCTTTCTGGAGGGCAATTTGGAATTATGTCCAAAGGGCTATAAAAATGCATACCTTATGATCCAATACTACCACTACTGGTACTATATCCCAAAGAGATTAAAAAATGGGAAAATGTTAAAGCCCCATGGTGGTGAGGGGGCAGGACTGGGACCAGAGTTCCCCAGGTAAGGATGAAGGAAAATTATAATAGAGGAATAACACAAGTGGAAATTATAGGGACCTTGTTTGTAGGTAAGGACAAGGGAAAAGATAGGAATCAAAATATAATAGGCGCAGTGTGGAATTGGAAGGGTTTTGCCCACTGATGACAAATAAATACAGTTTATTGCAGGCAGCTAAAGATTTTTAAAGATACAGATCACAAAGAATAAAAGCATTCCTTTGAGATGGGTCCTTGGGAAAGGGCTCAGACAGTCCTTGGGAAAGTGCAACAAGGATGGTAGATATGACACCTGGTACAGGATAAGGATTCCAGCAATTAGGGTGAAAGAATATTTTCAAGAAATGTAGAGAGGCACTAGGGGTAATATTATGACTCAAACATCATCCAAGGTTCATGGAACAGTCAGCAACAGCATGTCTTTGCCAGCAATAGACATGTATTACTATGAGATGCCTAAAGAAGGGCAGAGAGAGGACACTTCAGCTCTCTCTCAGACAGACTCTGAGTTTCGACCTCTTGACAGAGGACACTCAGATCTATATCTAGATGAGCTCCAAGTTATCAATTTCTGACAGGAAAGGACCTGTTTGCACAAAAATACGTATAGCTGCTCTTTTTGTGGTGGCAAAGAATTAGAAACTAAAAGGATGTCCCTCCACTGGGGAATGGCTGCACAAATTGTGGTATGAGATAGTGATGGAACATTTTGTGCTATAAGGAATGATAAACAAGATGATTTCAGAAAGTTCAAAGAATTCCAGAACACAGGAAATGAGATCCAACTTCAAGGTCTCTCTGGAAAGTCCTATTTGAACTGACGGAGAATGAAATATTGTGCAATGATCAAATGTGATAGACCTGGCTACTAAGAGCAATCCAATGATCCAGGACAATTGTGAGAACTTATGCAAAAGAATACTTTATTCCTCCTCCAGAGAAAGAACTGTTGGAATATGAATGCAGATGAAAGGCAGGCGAATGATCAGTCAGAGGTAGTGGTACTCCTAGATATCAGAAAATTACTTCTGAAGACCCATTAAAATCAATTGGGATTTTTAGTTCATTAAATTCTTCAAAGGTCACCGATACAGGTTGTAACCATCATCATCTATTTGACAATTAACAAAGGCAAAAGGAGCAAAAGGCCACTTAGGCAACATATGACCTCCTTGTGTTGCAAGCTGCAGTAATGTCTCATTACCATGGATTGGAATTATTGCCCATGGCAAGACAGAGCACCAATGGATTTGGTGACAAACACAGCATCCATAAGGCCCTTTGGCTTTGCCATGGAAAAGAATTTATCCAATTTTTCTATGTATTTTTATAATGGTATTATCTCCAGTCCAGTTGTAGGAGTGGGGGGTGGGGGGGGGTACAAATGAAGACAATGTAACAAAACATATAGCTTATAACCAAAACACAGTAACTGAAAATGACAGTGTAACAGAATATTTTAGATTAGATCAATACGTAAACTTAGAATAGTAAATACAATATTTGTGACAGGATGCAGTATATAAGGAGCAATAGAAGTGCCCCCCCCCCAATTAATGAAGAAGCACTGCCAGAGAAAAAGGCTGAACCTATATGGGGAGATGCACAAAAAGCATCTAAAATGATGAGATGTGTAGATCTTCCCTAAGTCAGTTACAAAGATAAAACTAAGCTAAGGGGAGAACATCAGGCTATTTCAAGTCAGTCTCAGTACAGAATTTTCCCAATCATCATTCTTTCAACTTGGCCTGAGATCTGGGGGTGATGTGGTACATGGAATTGGGGAGTGATCTCCAAACAAGAATAAATCTGAGACAAAACAGAATCAGTAAAATGGGTTCCCTTGTCTGAATCAACTTGTGCTAGTGGGCCAAAGCAAGGGCCAATCTCCCTCAAAAACACCAAAGACGGGGGCAGCTGGGTGGCTCAGTGGATGGAGAGCCAGGCCTAGATATGGGAGGTTCTAGATTCAAATCTGGCCTCAGAAACTTCCCAGCTGTGTGACCCTGGGCAAGTCACATATGCCAAGCACTGCAATCTCGAGTCTCACACTAGGTACAAGTCCTTTTGTATTGGCTTAGAAATCCATTAATCCTACCTGATTGGTTTGGTCGTTTTGGACCATGTGCTCCTTGGCACTGTGCAGATTTTCATCAACCCCATTGGGATTGGTTGGTCTCTTTGACCTTGTGCTCGATTGGCACTATGCAGTTGCTCTGTACTTCTTTAGCACTGTACATTGGCTCTTTTGTATATTCCCTTCTTCTGGAATCAAACAGAATAATGAAGCGAAGTCCCATAATTCTTTTAAACAATCAATGGCATCATTTTTATAATCTAAAGCTTTTGATTATGCATTAATATTAGAACAAATGTATTTTATACTTATATTACTGCAAAATCAAAAAAGTTAAAGAAAAATCTTCTCAATACTGTTGACATGTGCTTTAAAAACAAAAAGGAGAGAAAAAATAAAACTCAGATCCTATATTGTACATGCAAGGAAAAACAATAATAAAAATAGTTTTAAAAATCAAAAATATATATAACTTATAATCAGGGACACACTGTGTCAGCCAAGGAGAGGTAGAATGCAAAGATTCCTCATTGAAAAATGAGATCCATTTCCTTTTTAAGGTGGCCATGAACCATGGTGTGAGTACATTATGGTTTTCAGAATAAAATAGTAATATAGTAGATAATGCACATTCAGATAAGTACCAAAGTCCCCCAAATTCACAATAGCCCAGTCAATTACAATTGAAAACAAACACACTATCATATTTCATATAAGTTTCTGTATGACATAAAAAACCCTGTGAACTGATGGATATTTGTCACAGTTTTTACAAATGTAGAAAGTCTTTCAACCTTGACAAATATAGTTTTAAACAAAGTAAAACTTATTTAGGTTTAGAACATTACTAAGAAATCTAGATTGTTCTGGTGGAAGTAAATTAAACTGAAGAGTTTTGCAGGAGCTCTCTTTGGCTTCCTGCTTCATAGAAACATCTTGGTCAGAACATTTCTTTGTTTCTCTACCTTTAATATAACATTCTTTATAATATAAATATTTTAAAAATCATCCATTCAGAAACCACTAGTTAATTAAGATTATTTCTGAGGACCCCTTAGAATTACCATTTAAATTCTTACTCATTAAAATCTCCAAAGGTTGTTAGCCAGGTTGAGTTCATCTATCATCTATGTGACAGTTAACAAATGCAAAATGGAATAAAAAGCTGTTTTTGGCCTTTGCAATATTTTGTTCAGTATAGTTATAGGGGAAAGGTAACAGAATATATCTAATAGTTAAAATACAGTTGATTGAACTGGTTCAGTGTAATAGAATAATATTGAATACATTAATATATGAACTTAAAACAATAAAATTAAATTGTAAACAAAACAATCATCAAAATGCAATAAAATACAGAGACTTTCATAAAACAATGGAGTCTGAAAATACTTAAAATTTTCACCTCCAGTCTCCTTAAAGTTCCTTTCACTATCTGTTCAGATTCCTTTGGTCAGAGCTCTGGTATTTCCCATATCGAGGGAGAACATGGGTTTGGGGAATCTCAAACTGGACGAATCTTAGAGACTGGGTAGGACCAAATGGCAAAGGGTTGTAGGGAGATGAATTTCTCCCCTGACTCAGGCAAGATCATTGAAAGGATCAGTGGTAGAAAGAAAGAACATTCTAAAACTCGAAGCTGTTTGAAATAGGCAAGGTATTACTCTTTCATAGAATGTGCCATGCTGGCAATTTTTACTTCCTGCTTGGAAGAGTAACTTCCTTTCCCTTCTCCCCCGAAGTAAAACACTAGGGAACAGTTTGATTCCCCTGCCACATGGACAGGGATACCCTGGGTTTTACCAGCTGCCCTAAGAGCGGCTCCAAAGACTCCTAGCTTCTCAGGGGTAGCAATCAGCAGCTCAGCAGAATCAACAGCAATTGGGTGTGGGGCTGGGGCTGGGGCTGAGGTCCAGGCAGGAGCAGGAGCAAATAATATCAACAACACCAGAGGCAGTAGTGAGGAACTGAGGGAAATGGGCTTAAGCAGATGGGCAAGAGAAGAAGCTTATCTCTTCTCCACCAAGAGTTCCTTCGTGGTCGCCAAAATATAAAAATTAATATTAGACCTGAATAATGAAAATATTATATTTTAAGGGATTTATTGATCATCAGAAATAAAGGAATATAAAATAAAAACCACGACCATGTGCCCATGGACGGTCAGCCAATTAAAAACGCCCACCTTACCACCACCAAGCTCGCCACCATCAAGCCAAAGAGGTGGGACCCTCCACATCCCCACCTAATATCCACTGTCTACAGGAAGTATGTAATGACAGGAAGTCAGTGGGCTCATGGGAAATGTAGTTCCTTTTTTTAGGGTAACAGATTTTCAATTACACATAATCTATAAATTCTTTCCACTGATTTTTATTTGTGTTCAGAAATTTTGAAAAGTGTGCTTGTATTGTTTCTTTCAATATGGTGTTCTGGTTTTTTGACTTATCATGTTCTTCTGGGAGATCCATAATCCTTAAATTGTCTATATACAATCTGTCTTGAGATTATAATGTTTTGTTTGCATGGAGAGCATGGCTCCTCTGGACTTATTCCTCCCAATTCATACTTGAAGTCTGGTGTCTCCAGAGGGTTACTACTACCTCTCCCTTAGGTTTCTAGAAATAATCCTGAAAATTGCTAGAATTTTATAATATTGTTGTTCATGAGGAGCCCCACTAGTGTGCTCCCTGTTGATTTTCAGCCAATTGAAGTCTCAATTAGTTTTTAGGCAAAAGTATCTATTAAGCAGGGATGATAAGAACAGTTGTTATAGAAACATGTCCCACAAATGCTTTCCTTGCATGCCAGCTCCCTGAGGTATAAGCAAGCTGAAGAGGTGTTACAGAGAGTTGATATGTTTAGTTAGTTTTGCTGAACTGTTTTATTTTTCTTTTTCAGTTTTTGTTACAAGGGGTATATCACTGGATGGGAGAAGGACAGGCAATATTCAGAAGCAAAGGGGTTTTAAAAGTAGGAGAATAAGCTCAAACATAGAGAGCATATAGAGTCAAGAGGTAAACAGTTCTTTTCTTTAATGATGTACTCATGAAATTCTCCTTGAATTTGGCTCTCTCCTAGACTCAAAGGGATCATCATATACTTGATACTTCCTATGGCTGTCATTGCTTGGTATGTCTAGTTTACCCTTGATGGGGCTCTCAGATCTTGATGCAGACTGCCAAAAGAGAGTTTACAGTGTTCTGTGTTCACAGATACAAATGCCAATGGGGATTCCCAATCTGCCAAACTTTTGAAGACCAAGAGGTCAACGGGGAAGATTAGAATTTGGGAGGGAGAGGAGAAGGAGGAAGAAACAGCCAGACTAACAAAACGGTATATAGATAGATAGACAAGCTCTATCTTCTCAACACATAAGGATAATTCTTCCTCAGGAATTCTCCATTGCTAGAGTTGATCAGCACTCAATTGACTTATACTGGAGAATGCTTGATATTGAAATGGCTTACTGTGTTATATGCAGACCCCAAAGTGTGTCTCATTCTTTTTTTTTTCTAGTTTGGCTTGAGATTGATTTACAGTAAAACATTATGAATCCAAGCTTCACCAATTTATTTATTTTTATTTAATTGATTAATTAAGAAAAATTGCCCATGGTTATATGATTCATGTTCTTTCCATCCCCTCCTCACATAGCCAAAATGCAATTCCACTGTGTTTAATATGTGTCATTGATCAAGACCTATTTCCATATTATTAATATTTGCACTCGGGTGATCATTTAGAGTCAATATCCCCATCGACCATGTGATCAAGCAGTTGTTTTTCTTCTGTGTTTCTACTCCCACAGTTCTTTCTCTGGATATGGAGAGTGTTCTCAAAGTGTGTCTCATTCTACCAGCCAATCAGGATATATTTCCTGTGTGCCATCATTTATATTTAATCTAAACCCTCTATTCTTCTCACATTGATAAAGGAGTTGCTTATACCTAGTTTACACATTTGGTTGATTGATTTAATTCAGATAATGGAGCCTTCTGGAATTACATAAATTGATTACATAATTATATGTGTCTTATGGTATAGGCAGTATTCCACAACAGTGCCTTCCTGACCTCTGAAATGAAAGCAAGGAGATTCATTGTCTCCGTTCTTCTCTGGGATGTTGTGATAATGTGTCATTCACATTTATTTTATTGTTCTTTCAACTTTAATTGCTGCCTTCACTGTGTAGATTGCATTAGTGTTTTTATCTTGCTTCCCTCTGCCTCTCTTCATATAAGTCTTCTCAGGCTTTTCCAAAGCCTTTATATTTATCATTTCTTATAGCAAAGCAATATTCCATTCCATCCATGAACCACAACTTGCCTTATGATTCCCCAGTGGGTGAACTGTTTCTTTTGCTTTCATCAATGTGTAGCTATGAATATTTTGTATTATAAAGGGATTTCCTTTCTGTCTTTGCCTTCTATGGAGTAGCATCTAGCAATGGAATCTCTGAATGAAAGAGTATGATATTTTATAGTTACTTATAAAAGGATAATTCCGAATTGCTTTCCAGAAACAACCCACCCCTTAAGTAGATAGGAATGTAAGGGACCCAGATGAGGTAATGAATGCCCAAATCAAAGTCACATGGGGAATGAATGTCAGGGCAGGAACTTCAACCTAAGCCTAGTGACTCAACCTTTAATAAGTCTCTTTCTGCCATACCAAACTGCCTCCCAAGAAGGAGAAAGAGGATCTCTTTTCCTTTCCTTCAGCATTCTAATTTGAGGGCCAGGCCATGTGTAACTAGTAACTCCCTTGAGCTAAGGTTGGAGGTCTACAGAAGAAGACTTCCAATGGGATGGTTATAGTTCCACCTTAGGGGACAGGGCATTATGAACATTCTGTTGGACATGACTAAAGTGATTAAATAACAAAAGTATTCAAAAATCAGTCAGCAAACGTCTAATGGGAAGGGGTTTACCTCTCTCAAATAAAGTCAAGGTCTTTTCTTCTGAGATGAATCAAAGCATTTAAATTTAATTCCTTGAGGTTAGAAGACTATAAACACCCTTAAGCCACATGTAGGACTCACTGTTGGGAGAATACCTACTCTAGAGGCAACAAGTTCATCTCCCTTTCCAGGGGAATCCAAACCACAAGGTGGTGCTATGAGCATGGAAGACTCCCAAAGGTTCTGTGGATCCAATAGAACTCATTAAAGAGTTATCTTGATTATTTAGGAGGTAATGCAGATCCTTTCTGTTTTCTGCATATTATATGGCAAGAAATAAATGCTGTCCTATACCAGCTATGTATTTTTACCTTGAGTGCTTGTACAGGGACTGGGAACCTTTTCCCCTTAGTCATAAGTTCTTTAGAAGCTATATTTATTCTGAGATTTCTAAAACGAATTCTAGTTGGAATAAGCCATAGAGAATAACTTGGGGGGTAGTCCCCAAGATCAGACTCAAAGTCTAGAGCCTGCAGTGCTAGGTCACAGTTAGTATTTAAAACTGAAGGGCCAAGAAATAAGCCCAATGCTCCAGGTGTCATCTCACTAGAGCAGAATACAAACTATCTCCACCCTCCAACCATTCTGGATTTTTTGTCCTTACTAATGCTGCCTAAGTCCTAATTAGCTTCTTTGGGGCTACCATAACACCCTGCTGACTCATCTGGAACACTAACCCTCTCAGATCTTTTCCACATGAACTGTTGTATCGACCCTATTCTGATCTTGCGGACCTTTTTCTGTTTTAAACAAAAGTGCAAGAATCAATATTTAACACATTAAAAATTTTTTTAGATTCATCTTGTCATTCCAACCAGCCAAGGATTTTTGGATCCCAATTCTGTTATCCATTGGATTAACTCCCCTTCCCAGATTTCTGTCCTCTGCAAATGGCATGGTGTCTTCTAGGCCTTCGACCAAGTCATTCATAAATGTGTTGAATAATACAGGGACAAGCATTGAACTCCAGGACTCTTCAATGGAAAATTCCCTGCAAGTCAACTTGTATGACTATTTTGGGGGTCCAAGCATTCATAGAGTAAAACCACATATTTAGAGTTAAAGGGAAAGTTTAAGGCCATTAAATCTAACCCTGTCATTTTAGAGGAGGAGACTGAGGCCCAGATAGCCCACAAGTTCTAAAAGAATTCAAGCTTTGGTCCTATGAACTCCTGACTCCAATTCCTATGCTCAGTCCTCTACACCACCCTGCTTCTATCCTAAAGCTGAGTATCCCTGACTGCTTTCTCACCTAGTATACAGCTCTTCTTCCCCAAATTCTCCCCTACCTAGAATCACCTCTTCATTCCTTTTGCTGCTGTTTAACTCAGAGTGCTTCTTGACCTTGAGAAAATTCCTTACCTTTTCTTGGCCTCAGTTCTAACTATTTGTAGAATAGAGGGAAATCAGTCATTCTGTGATAGTTCAGATGTTTGTTAAAGAATACTTATGGCCTAATCCTTCTTCCCAGAGAAATCTGCTCTCTTCTAGGATGGTAGAGAGGCACACAGAGACACAGAAATGGTGATAGAGACACAGAGACACAGATATAGGGAAAGATAGAGATAAAGAAGAACACAGAAAGATATAGATAGAGGCAGAAAGGTTTGTGTATTGAAATTAATAGACAGGGGAAGCTTGATGGCACAGTGGGTAGAGGCAAGCCCGGAGTTAAGAGAATCTGGGTTCAAATCTGACCTCAGACATGTCCTAGCTGTGTGACCGTGGACAAGTCACCGAATCTCAATTGCCTGGCCCTTACCACTCTTATGTCTTGGAGTTGTTAGGATAGGAAGTAAAGGTTTGAAGAAGGAAGGAAGGAAGGAAGGAAGGAAGGAAGGAAGGAAGGAAGGAAGGAAGGAAGGAAGGAAGGAAGGGAGGGAGGGAAGGAGGGAAAGGAGGGAGGGAGGGAAGGGAGGAATGGAGGGAGGGAGGGAGGGAAGAAGGAAGGAAGGGAGGAAGGGAGGAAGGGAGGGAGGGAGGAAGGAAGGAAGGAAGGAAGGAGGGAAGGAAGGAAGGAAGGAAGGAAGGAAGGAAGGAAGGAAGGAAGGAAGGAAGGAAGGAAGGAAGGAAGGAAGGAAGGAAGGAAGGAAGGAAGGAAGGTGGAATAGACATGGAGTGCAGAGAAAAGGAAATAAAGATAGAGAAATAGACTAGAAAGACCAAAAGAGATACAGAGACATACTGAGGCAGAGCTAACCATAAAGGGGCAATATGATACAGGGAAAATTTCTTATTTGTGGGTTGACAGACTGCAAAACTTGTCCTAGCTTTACCCTATGTGTGTCCTGGGACAAATAGTGAGAAAAGCATCAGAATGAGAATCATGGGATCTGAAGCCAGAAAGGATCACAAAGGTTACCTAGCAATCCCATCATGCTTCAGACAAAGAGAACGGAAGTGACTTTCCCAAAGTCACACAGATAATAAATATCAAAGGTAGGACTTGAAATCAGGACCTTTAACTCCAAAGTCAACACTCTTTCACTGGTACTTGGTCAGAGTAAGCCCAGACTCTACCTCTGCCTCTCTGGGTGACTTGGGGGTAAGTCTCTTCTCCTCCCAGATCTTCAGTTACCTCCTCTGTAACTTAAAGAAATTGGAATCATTGATCTCAGAGCTGCCCAGTCCCACCTTTCAACATGCAAACAGAATAGCAGAAGGACCTACTTGGGGGCTCAGACTTTATTAATACCTCCTATATCATTCCCTTCTCCCCAGAGATGCTCCTGGTTCCTCCTGCTTCAGCTGTGGCTGCCTTGGCTCAGCCTTATCCTCTGGGCAGGAAGGAGATGGTGTAGCTGCGAGGGATGGTGGCAAAGCCTACCATCTTGGGGGAGATATCAAGGGCCTCTTTCGGAAGTGGAGACTGGAAATGGAAATTCTGGAGGATGGTGGTGAGGAAGAGAAACAGTTCCATCCTGGCCAAGCCTTCACCAAAACAGTAGCGTTTCCCTAGGGTGGCAAGAGAGAAAGCTGTTCAGGATGGGGAGGGCCCTTAGAACAGGCAACAACAGACATGGGAGGGACCTCAGAATAGACAATAGCAAAGCTGGGAGAGGCCTTAGGACAGGGAATGTCCACCTTCCATGTCCTTGAGGAAGCTCCTGAATTGAAATGCCCTTCATTCTTGCCTCCTACTTTTTAGTCTCCCTAACTTCCTTGAAGGCCAGTTCTGGTGCCACCTCCTATGGGAGGCATTTCTTGATTCTCCTAACTACTAACTTAGTACTTATCCAGGAGAATGTAAGCTCCTTTAAGGCAGAGACCTTTTCTCTCTGTCTTCGTATCACTACCTCTTAAATATTTATTCAATTGATTGAATGTTAGAACTAACAAGGACCTTCAACATCTAGACCAACCTCCAACTGAGACCTCAAAAATGGAAGGGATTTGCTCAACATAACAAGCTCGTAGAGTCCTAAGATGATGGATGCTGAGCTGGGGGTGGGGTTGGGAAGACCTCAGAGGCCACCCAGTCCAAGCCCTGAATTTCCCAGGTCAGAAATGGAGACCTGGGGAGTTGAAGGGATTGACCCAAGGTCACTGAGGTAGGAAGCTTTGGAGATGGGACCTGAACTAAGGTCCTCTGACTCCAGGGCCAGTGGTACTTTCTAGTGTACTTGATTCTTCCTCAAGGATAGAAGGCCAGCTGATGAGATTAGGGTGGGTAGTGATCTTTCTGGAACTCGTAGCCCCACAGCCATAGCCTCTCTGGAACCACCTCAATCATTCTCACTCAAGAAGCTTAGTCAAATGGATGAACTGAGAGTAGGACTGGAGGAAAGGAACATTCATTAGGCTCGGGACATGCTGGCTGGTACGAGGGATGAGAGTGGGATTCACAGGGAGGAAGAGAAAAAGCTTTCCTGCTCACCAATGGAAAAGGGGACGAAGGCATCACTCTTCTTGAACTGGCCCTTCTCATCCAGGAAGTGTTGGGGGTTGAAGTCTTCAGGACAGGCAAAGAATCTTCTGTCTCTCAGCACTGAGCCCAGCATGGGATAAACTTCAGTGCCCTAGAGGTGGGGGTGAGGGTGAGAGTGAACAACAAAGGAAGTCAAGGATGAGGTGGAGGGAGGAGAGAGAGCAGGAGGAGGAGAGTGAAAAAAGAGGCAAAACTGGGGGTGGGTGGAGAATAAGAGAGGAAGAGAAGCTTGAAGAACAGACAGAGAGAAAGAAAGAGACAGACAGAGAGACAGATTGGAGGAGGCAGCTAGAGAAAAGGGAGGGAGAGGTGAGAGAAAACTTCTGAGAAGACCAGATCAGAGATATTATTTCAGAGGCAGAAAGTCCTGGGTTCAAGTTGTCTCCCACACATACTGGCTATGTGACCCTCATCAAGTCACTTAGACTTAAAACTCTAATTTGCAGAGAAGGTGCCAGCCTGCATCAGCAGAGGAAATTCCCTAAATCAAGGAAATCAGAGGTCCAGGATTTATCCTTCCATTTTTATCTAATTATAGAGGCACATTTTGTTTTCCCTGATAGAATGGAAGATCCTTGAAGGCAGGGACTACTTCATCTTGTCTTTTGTATTCCCATCCTCAAATCCCATAATAAATGTTAGTGGTTGATTGTCTAACAGAGAATTTATAATTGAATGTTATTAGGGTTTCAGATTATTAATATATTATCAATTAGATTCGATTATAATTCTATGATATATTAATGTATAATGATAATCAAGCATATGGGGAAGGGGGAGTTGTTTAAGACATGCCTACGAAATTCAAAGAAGGATTTTCACTCTGTTTCCTCTTTAAGGAAGAAAAGAGTCTCTGGTTTTATTTGAGGGGGAAACTTGCCCTTGACAGGACAACTGTGTCCCTGATGGCCTGAAAAATGGAGTTCATCTGTTCTGGGACACATTCAAAACAGGAAACAGTTTCAAGGACTGTGACCTCTAGCCGTCCAGAAGAGAGCCAGCCACCAAAGAACCCAGCTGACGAGAGAGGACTTTTGCTTTTCCACTTTCATCCCTTCCAGAGTATAAGGGACAAGAGGAATTTCTTCCTCCTCTCCACAGTCCTATTGGCCATATTGGTTTGCATCAGAACCAGGGCCTGAGTAGGAGGCTGGAAGCAGAGAGAATGAAAAGAAATCCTCAGAGTTGGGAGCTGAGTCAAGCATCAGGGATAAGCCAGCCCAAGGGACTCAGTTAAGAGACCAGCTGAGGATACTCCATACCCAGGAGGGCACCACAAGAAGAGGAAGGATATTGGGGCCCTGGAGGCCCAGAAATGTGAATTGCTTTGCGCAGCCTGTGCCCTAATTATGTGCATCTCTCCAAATATATGCTAAGGACATGGTCATTTTTTCCAGTGAGAAATGGGTGCCGTTGTGGGAGATTGTGCCCCACATTTATGGAGAGGAATGGTTTATTACTAGGGATCTTATGATATGGTTTTAGTAAACATTTCCATTTTGAGCTAACTGTCTACTGGCTGGCTATTAAAGGTAACCCACCCTCCCCCCCCCCCGGGAATTCTAGCTTAGGAGAGGAGATTCACAGAGTAAACTGAACCTTAGTGGGGTGGCTGTCTCATAGAGATCCAACCTGGGAGTTCAGATTGGGGAGGTAGCCCAGAGGAGGCACAATATGCCAATAGCAACACGTATTTCTATAGGCTTTAAGGTGTGCAAAATGCTTTTCCTCCATTGACTCCTTTGAGCCTCCCAATGGTAGGTACTATTATCATCACAATTTTACTGATAAGGAAAATAATACTCAATAAGATTAAGGAGGTGAGTGGTATAATCGAACGTAATGGATGTCTCCATTAGGGGCGGTGTAATGTCCCTGAACAACTTGCAGGGATCCAGGAGGAAAAAACACCATTCATAAGCAAAGGATAAACTATGGGAGTGGAAACACCGAGAAAAAGCAACTGCCTGAATACAGAGGTTGAGGGGACATGACAGAGGAGAGACTCTAAATGAACACTCTAATGCAAATACTATCAACAAAGCAATGGGTTCAAATCAAGAAAACATCTAATGCCCAGTGGACTTGCGCGTTGGCTATGGGGGGTGGGGGGGAGGAAAAGAAAATGATCTATGTCTTTAACGAATAATGCTTGGAAATGATCAAATAAAATATATTAAAAAAAAAAAAGATTAAGGAGGTGAAATGACTTGGCCAGCATCACATAGAGAAGATGAAAGAGAGTGAAAAAGAATGAAAAGAGAGACAGAGAGAGCAAGTTAGAGAGGGAGAAGAAAGAGAGATGAGGAAGGAGAGAGGGGGAGAGAAGGAATGGAGTGGAAGGGGAACTGAGGGTCGGTCCATTAGAGAGCAGAGCATGGAAAAGGAACATGGGCAAAGGCTGGACACCAGAGGAAGACAAATGGAGAGATGTTCTAGGGAGGAGGGAGACGAAGGATCTTCTACAGCCCCTAGTGTAGGATGAGGGGCACTTATAGGAAAGAGACCTGGTTAATGCTAAAGGGTGAGCATGACACAGACAGATTTTAAAGATAAAAAGAAATGGAGATGTTTCTGGGATAGGAGGAGAGCTCTGAGTAAGAGGTTCTCACTTTGGGAAGAAGGAAGCTCCGGAATTTGGTGTCTTTGGTGACTCTCCGGGAGACACCCATGGGGATCATGTCCCCAAACCTCTGGATCTCATGGATGACAGCCTCTGTGTATGGCATCTTGGCTTTGTCCTCAAACTTGGGTGATCTGTTCCGTCCAATCACACGATCAATTTCCTCATGGATTTTGGCTAAGGTTGGGGGTGAGGGATGAGACACAGGAGCTTCAGAGATACCCAATGGAAATCTCAAGGGAGCAGAGGGGGTATGGAGGATGGGTATACCCTGAATTAAGAGGATGCAAGGATGAGAAGTGAAGGGAATAGTCTGTGTTCTGGATGTGTGTGTGTGTGTGAAGTGCTTGGGAGATGAGGAGGTCTGGGCAGCTCAGAGGGCACCAAAGGACTTGTGAGGGGAGTAACTATAGATCTCACCTTCCACCTCTGGGTGTTTCATTAGCAGAAGGAAGCCATAGCGAAGGGTGGTGCTAACAGTCTCAGTGCCCGCAAAAAACAGATTTATGCTGGTCATGGTCAGGTTCCGCATGAAGAATTCTGTGCTGGGATTTTTCTTTTCCTAGGAAGAGAAGGTTCAGACCTACCATCCCCACATAAATATACTTGTTTCACCTCAAGACTCATTAGCCTCAAGGCCTCCTCTTTGACAATGCCAGCTCCATTTCCTTGAGCCCCAGTAATGTGCAGGGGAGTGGGGTGGAATTCCATCAATATCTCTATTCAAAGGCCCTCAAAAAGGAATCTAAACTCCCCAGAATTCAGATAATCCAACCGCTGACATGAGGTAACTTAAGGCACAGAAAGGTTAAGACCTATTCAGAGTAATAAAGCTATTGTCTGAGGTAGGATTTGAACTCAGGTATACCTGATTCCCCAGTCTACATCCCCATGCATTACACTATTCTGCCCACCAGAATTCCATGATTTTTAGTGCTGGATGAGACCTTGACCGTCAAAGAAAGCCCCAGTTTGAGCTACCTGACAAATGATGGTCCAGCCTCTGCTGGAAGATCTCCAAAGAGGAGGAAGCCACCAGTTCTCTGGGGATCCCATTGCATTTCTGGTCATGTCTCATTTTTAGACACTTCGGCCCCTGACATCAAACCCAATTCTTCCCTTTACAGTTTCTCTCATTGCTCCTGGTTCTGCCCTCTCCAATCAAGTCCAATAAATCTAATATCTTCTTTTGCTTCTCCTACATTTTATAGATGGGAAAACCGAGACCCAGAAAGAGGAAAGAACTTCCAAGGTCTTATGCAGAGAGCTAGACAAAACTAAAGCTGGAACTACAGCAAAGGCTCCCAATCATCCCCAGCCCCTAAATCTCAATTGTGAATATCTATGGGATGAGGGAGGAGCAGGGAGTACGGGGAATGGGGAATCCCTATGAGTCTTTGTGTTAGCCTTGTCTTCCTATGACTCTGTTTCTGATCTCCTGTCTGTTTCTGCATCTCTCTCCATCTTATCTCTGCTGTGTTATGCTGTGACCCCCATCTCTGTGCCTTACTTTCTCCATTTGTCTTTCTAACTTCATCTCCCTTTGCCATGCTCTCCCCAAATTGGCAATGACCCAGTAGTGTTGGGTCTAGTAGAATCTGTGCTATAGGTTGCTGCCTGATGTTTGTGAACCCTAATTCCTCACACATGCCTCAGGGGACCTTTGAGCCTTGCCTCTAGAACTCTGAGGCTTGCCTTCTACTGACTGCCAGTGCTGCCTACTCCTGTCAAAGACCAGCTTCTGTGAACCCCACTTGCCAATGTCTGGAGTTTCCCCCAGAGACTGTAACACTCTGGGTCTGGGGTCTCAGCCTTCCTCCTCTATCTTTCACCTGCCCACTGGAATGGTATGTACCTCCTGCATCTTGATAAGGAAGGAGTCAATGAAGTTGCGGGGGTGGTTGGGGTCCAGGGTGGCCTGGTTCTCCCGGACCTTCTCAGTGATGAAGTCTTCCAGGCCTTTCAGGTCCTTGAATGCTTGTTGCTGAGGCCCTGGCAGGTACTTCATCACTCCAGAGAACATCTCATATAACTGGAGGAGGGTACAAGTCAAGTCATGGAATACAGAACCCTAGAGTGGATGCCTGAGGAGGTTTGGGAGGATGAGAATAACAGAATAAGTAGCAAGGATTAAGGGGAAGTTGTAGAGGTCAAAATGGGTAATCAGGACAGAGCACACATTTTGATTGGGAAGGGGTTGTTCAAGAGGAGAGATGGGCATCTTGCTGGGAGATAGGGGTTGAGCTAGAGCATAAAGCCAGATGAGAGGTGAACAGGACATGGTCGAAGATAAATATAAGAATGGGGAAAGGATGCCAGACTGAGGAAGGGTGTCGGGATGGGCATATGGTCAGATTCTGGATAGGCAATCAGACTGAGGAATAGGATACAGGAGGTAGAAGACAGAAATGAGAGCTGGAGATTAAGGGATGAAGGTGACTAGAGAACCAGATGAGTGGGAGAGAAGGTCTTGAGGGTCACCTGTCCCATGGATGTGGCTGTGAACTGGAAACTGCCCAGCATCATATTCAACAAAGATAAGAACTGTTTGTCCTCATATTCAAATCGATCACCAAAGACGATGGAGCTGATGACATTGGAAACTGTGCGGCTCAGGAAGAAGGTGGGATCAATGGGGGCCCCTGTAGCCCAGCCAGGGCAGCAGAGACATAGAGATAGAAGGATGGAGAAAAAGGAAAAAGAATGAAAGATACAAAAGCAGAGAGATAGAGAGGGAAACAGAGACACATCGTGGAGTTAGTGTTTGAGAGAGAGAGAGAGAAGTTGAGAAGGAGAGAGATGGGGTGTGTGGGAAGGGGAGATACATACAAAGTGGATAGAGGCAGAGGGAAGAAAGAGACAGAGGCAGAGAGAAACAGAGACAGAGACACAGAGAGAGACAGACAGGCAGAAAAACAGAGACAGAGGGAGAGGAGAAGGGGGAGAGGGAGAAAGAGAGAGAGAGAGAGAGAGAGAGAGAGAGAGAGAGAGAGACAGAGAGAGAGAGAGAGACAGAGAGAGAGAGAGAGAGACAGAGAGACAGAGAGACAGAGAGACAGAGAGAGAGAGAGAGAGAGAGAGAGAGAGAGAGAGAGAGAGAGAGAGAGAGTCACTCTCTAGCTCTCCCATCTTCCCCCAAAGGACTGTCATTGTCCCTACACCAAAATCCCATAGAGCATGGAGACCAAATGTTAGAGATGCAGTTGCCTGAAATAATTTTATTGTCCATCTACCTTTTGTGTCTTGTAAGACTTCCATGAGGAAGCCAGCTTCTTCTTGGATTCGCTCCTCTATACCCCTCTTGCCCATGCCAAAATCCCTGAGAGTGGTGATGGAGAATCTTCGGAGCTGCCGGGACCTCTCCCCATTACTGAAGATTACACCTGCACAAGGGCAAGAAGGAGGAAAGGGCCTCAGGCAGGTCTGGTAATCCTACAGGATCTAGCAAGGATAAGAAGTAGGCATCCAGGAAAAACCAAGAAGGAAGAGAGAAGCAAAAAGAGATAGATACAAAGGGAGTGACCGAGATGGAAAGAGGGAGATGAGAAGACAGGAAGAAATAGAGAAAAAAATGAAATGGAGAGGTAGGGATATAGGAAGGGGCAGATAGATAGGGAGGCAGGGAGGCATGGGAAGTCAGGAAGAGATGGGAGAGAGAGGAAAGATGGCAAAACAAGGAGAGATAGAGAGAGGTGGATACAGAGACAATGGAAGAAGGAGAAACAAGGGGGAATGGGAAATGGGAAGTGATATGAAGAGAGATCAGGAAAGACTGGGCAGATAAAGAGATGATGAAAGACAGAAAGGTGGAAGGGGGAGAGAATAGGAAAACAGTCAGAGACAGAGGTGGAGAAATGTAGAGATAAGGAGAGAGAGAGGGAGCGATGGGGAAACAAGGAGAGAGGGAAAGATTGAGAGATGGGAGATATGAAGAGATACTGAGAGGCAGAAGAACAGGGAATTGAGAAGAAATACCCCCCAAAAGATGCCAAGAAATAATATGGAAAGACTGGTGAGATGGGAATATGTGCAAAAAAAAATATGTGCAAAAAGAGAAATAGAGAGGTAAAGGAAGGTGGTGATACTATGAGAGATAGCAGGAGAAATGAAAAACAGAAAGATGCAGAGGCACAGAGAAAGATGAAATGGAGAGATAGAGAAATGGGGAGACAAGGCTGGGCAAAGAGAGATGAAGAGACATAAGAGGTGAAAAGAAAGGGAGACTGGAAGAGAGATGAGGACACAGAGAGAGACAAAGAGAAGTGATGATAGTCAGGATGAGAGAGAGGAGGGGACAGAAGATGGCAGTTCATGGAGGAACCCTGGCAGGCTGCCTAGAGGAAGCCACACTGGTCAGGGGAGAGTTGTGTGTGAGTGTATGAGGGTTCCTCCACAGACACTCACCATATTCCTTAAAGAGCCAGTCAAAGGTGGCCTGCTTTCCTCGACCAGAGAACTCCTCTGCTTGGTCCACCAGTGCCTCCTTCACAGCCTCATACCCACTTAGGACCACAATGGGCCTGGATCCCAAGTGCACTGTGAACACGGGTCCAAATTTTTCCCCAATCTGTAGGATATGGAGAAGTCAAAAGTGTTTTTCCTCCGAGGTCCATGGTTTCCTCCTTCTTAGTCCTGTCTTCCTGAAAGATAACCTCTTGCCAATGGTCTCAGCAGCTTTTAAAAAAAAATTGCAATTGTGACATAGCCACTGGGAACAAATATAGACATTTCAAGCACACAAAAAACAAGGAAGAGATTTATGAACCCATTGTACAGTTTGCTTACACACACACACACACACACACACACACACACACACACACCATCTATTCTTCAAAAGGTAGCATTGTATAGAGGACACCGGTCTGAGAGTCAGGGAGACCTGGGTTCAAATCTTTCTTCAGACACTTATAGCTCTGTGACCCTGGGCAAGTTACTTCGTCTCTGCCTCAGTTCCACATCTATAAAATAAAAGGTTTCTACTCAATGGCCTGTCATCTTTCCAGCTCTATATCGATAACCCTATTATCCTCAAGAGAGTAACAAGATTGCTGTGATGGCTTCCAGTTCAGCCCATCTTTCTGTTTTCTTCCATGACAAGTCAAGTTATTTGACACCTACTGTGTGCCACACAGTGTGCCAAGTACTGGAGATAGAAAGAAAGTCCAAGACAGTCCCTGCCCTTTGGGAACTCATAATCTACTGGGGGAGACAATTTGCCAATAGCTTAGTATGAACAAGCACACATTGGCTATGATCAACAGAGAGAAGGTCCTAGCATTAAGGTGGTTGGGAAAGATTTGTTGCTGAGGGTGGGATCTTAGTTGAGACCTGAAAGGAGCCAGGGATACCTGCAGGAGGATTTCAAAGTACATTTTTTTAAACCCTCACCTTCTATCTGGTTCCAAGGCAGAAGAGCTGTAAGGGCTAGGCAACGGGGGGGGGGGGGGGGGCGGTGAAGTGACTTGCCCAGGGTCACACAGAGAGAAAATATCTAAGGCTAGATTTGAACCTAGGACCTCTGGTCTGTATGCCTCACTCTTAATCCTCTGAGCCACCCAGCTTTTCCCTCAAAATGCATTTTAAATATTTGGTTGATGCCCTTTTGTGGTGGAGTCATAACTATTCCAATTCATTCATCTACCCTGGATATCCTGAAACAATTCTGCAGTCATGTCTAAAGCTACACTTCTAGCCCTTGTTTTTCCACCACAAGATCTCCCTGGCCTCTCCTCTCTCCATCTCTGCCTTCCCTTCCATTCTCTTGACTTGTCCACTGTTCCCCCTGAAACCTTCTCTTGCAGCCTACCTGTGCTCATCCCTCCCCACAAGAAGTTCTGGGCTTTACCTGCAGCCTCGTAACCACAGAATCCTAAAACTTAAAGAGACTTCTGGTCAAGATGGCAGCTTAGAGGTAGCAAGAGTTCAGATCTCTGAAAACCCTTCCTTACTGATCACAAACTGAATGCTCCTAGGGGATTGAAATTCAAACTTAACAACAGGACAGAGCCTGGGAACCCTCCTTCTGGACTCGGATCAAAAGGTCTGGCCCCCAAAAGCCAGAATCCTAGATCACTCGGGTCTAAGGGGAAGGCAGAAGGAAGGTCCCAGGATCCCTCCCCCCCCAACCCAGATCACTGAGCCCACGGCAGCAGTGGGAACCTCAGGGCCGGCAAAAGGGCCTCAGGGCTGGCTGTTCTGAAGGGTGCACCTTGAAAGCAACCTGAGCCAGTCTTGGGGGCACCCAACACAGACAGCAGGGAAACAGAGAGAGATGGGAGGGGGGGACTCCACCTGAGTCTCACCAGAGGTTTTTGCTTCGGGGCACATCCAGTCCAACCCAGCTGAATCTAATCCCATCGGGAGCCCTCAGAGCTCAGGGAGGCCAGGACCCCTCCCCCCTTAGAGTGCAGGGTCTTCTGAAAGGACAGAAACCTCAGGGCCGGCAAAGGCACTGAGGCACCTTGCGGACAGTGCTGTGCCAGGCCCAGAGCGTGGAAGTAAGGCAGCGGAGAAGCAACTGGAGGGAACTGAGAGCAGTAACACCTGAAACACCTGCAGGCAGGGGAGGGCAGACCCTGGGCTTCCCCGGGAAGACAGCACAGCTGCAGAGAATGGAAAATTTGCCTGGGGCTAAAGCCTCAGACCATCAGACAGATACACTAAGAGCCAGTCCACCTCACTCAGATAGAGATGGCAAACAGTACGGAAGTGCAAAAGCCTCCAAACATCAAGAAAAGCAAGAAGAAGGGGGTGACTTTGGACACATTTTATGGAGCAAAAATACAAAATACAGAGGAGATAGAAGAGGAAACACAAACAAATGCTCCAAAACCTTCCAAAGGAAATGGAAATTATCAAAAAGATGGAAGCCTTCTGGCAGGAAAAATGGGAAACAATGCAAAAGGAACTCAGCAATATGAGAGACCAAAATATGCAAATGCAGAAACAGCTCGAAGCCTAAAACTTAAAGACCATCTTGTGCCACTGTCAGGGTCCAGCCCCACTCGCAACTCCAGGGTTCCTGACTGGTGGCTAACGATCAGTCAAAATAAATAAAGTAAAATAAATAACAAACGGAAGACAGCTTAATCATTACGGCCATGGGACTGCTTTGCATCTCTGAGCTGCTCTGACATTTCCAGGCTTGGGATTTATTTTATATCCGTATTCTTGGCATGCAGAAACACAAAATCAAAGAGAGATAATTGGAAAAGTGATACATTAACTTTTAACAAATCACTTGATTAACATCCTATATTTTTGTATTGAGATTAAAGACAGAATAAAGGTTGCACACAAGATAAACGATTTCTTCACAGGTGGCTTACTAGGGAGTGTGAGTTACTGATTTGTGTAATTGAGTCACTGAGGCAGATTGAAGCTTAGTGTACCTGTACCTATTGTATGGGCTTCTATGATTGATTTGTGTGCTGACTTCATGAGAAAGTTTTGGGCTTGGCCTGTAGCTGTGTTTTCATTGGGAATTATGCACCTAAATAAAAGTTAACCCATGATAGTCTTTTTTGGGATTGGGCTTGAGGGTCTGATCTTTAGGTGATGTTTTGGAGAATTAGGGTACATGTGTTTTGCTCTTACATTATTTCTTTTGAGACTAGGGGGGATAATAATCATGTCAATTCATAGATCAGGGGTATTAATGAAAGAAGTCATGCAAGGGGGATAGAGTGGGCAGTCACATCTCGCCAAGGACCACTCTGTGGTCTCCCCTGCTACCACGCATGACTCTGTCAAAGTGTTGTGGACTGATGGCCCCCAGCAATCTTGCCCAACCTAGTCATATTTCAGAGAGAGAGAAACTGAGGACTAGAGAGAGATAAGGACTTACCCCAAATTGGTAGTAATAAACAGAGACTTTTCTCTGTCTTTCTTCATCTCTCCTTCTCTCTAACCCTCCCAGAGTCTGCCTATGCAAGTGACAGCTATATCTCTCTCTGCCTGTCTTTTTGCTGCTTGCAGCTCTGTCTCCCTCTCTGCCTCTTAGTCCGTCTCTCTGCATCTGTCTGAGGTTGTTTTAATCTCCATCTCTGCTTTTTCCTTTCTGCTGGATTGTCTGGATATGTCTCACTGCTCATTTCCCTGTCATTTTCTCTGTCTCTGCGTGCTTCTCATACACTGTCAGGCTAGCTTTGCCATTGTTACTCTATGTGTCTCTCTGTTTCTGGGTCTCTGTCTCTGTCTCTGTCTCTGCTCCTGTGAGTTTCTTTGTCTAAGGCTCTAGCTCTCCATAATTATCTCTGTATTCCACTGTCTCCCTGTTTCTGCGTGTCTTTGCTTTCTTTTCTCTGTATCTCTTTGTGGTTCTCTCTATCTCTCTGGGCATCCACTGTCTCTTAACTTCACTGTGTCTGTCTCTGTTGTGCTCAGAGTTTGTTTCAATGACTCCCTGTCTTCGTGATTCTCTGTCTGTCTCTTTATATCACTCCCAGTTGCTGCCATACTTGGTGTCTCTCTCAATTTCTGTCTCTGGGACTTCATAGCTCTCTTTGTCTGTCTCTGAGCACTTGCCTTCCCTCCACTCAACCCCATCCAGTCTCTGTCTTTTTGCTCCTTGAGTCTCTCTCCATCTTTGTGTTTCTCTGCCTCAGTATCTCCAGGTTCTCCCTCTTGTTCCCAGCCCAGCAAGTTCAGTACCTTCATGAGGGAGTCATACATCTGCTCCGTGTTCAGCTGCAGGTAGTTGCCGATGAAAGGCAGTGGGGTGGGCCCAGGAGGAAGGCTGCCTCGGAGTTTCCTCTGTCTCCATACAGAGAGTACCACCAGGGTTGAGAGGCAAAAGCCTAGGGTCACTAGCAGCAGCCCAGAAGCCAGCATGGTGAAGGAGACAAGGACCTCACTGCACTGTTGCTTGGGGGTTAGAGAGGTACTAAGACAGGGCTGGGTCCAAACTGGGCTGTCTCTGCTTTAAATACTTGGGCTTGGGAGTGGAGGTTGGTGCATGGCCCTGCTCCAACACACATAATATTCTCAATCCCATTTCTTTCTTCCCCTGAGATCCAGGAGTAGCCAAGTCTGTAAGCCAAAGAAAGGGAGGGATCAAGTGTTGTGGGAGCTTAGAGACTCGAGGATTCCAGAGTGCACAAATAGAAATGGAAGAGATTCAATGGTCCAGAGATGAAGGGGGGGAGGAGGGTTCAGAACTCGATGATGGAAGTTAGAGAGAGGATCTTGAGTCTCCAAACAGTGGAAGGGGTAGAGGGCTAGTGTCTTGGAGCCCAGAGATAAGTTCAGGGGGAATCCCAGAGTATAGAGATGGCAGTTGAATATCCAAGATCAGAGAGAGTTAAGAAGCCAGTAATAAGATCTAGAAATAGGGTTTGGATGGGGGAAGGGGATTTCAAGACTTGAAGACAAGGCTCTAAGGGGTCTCAGGGAGGACCAGATTAGGACATTTTCTGGTTGTGATTTAAGGGAGTCCTTCTCTCTCTCTCTGAAACACCCATTTCTCCTTCATGCAAGGAGAGATGTTATCGGATGAGAGGGGCCCAGGGTAGGGGTCCACTGGAACAAAGTAAGAACTTCCTAGAACACTGGTTAAATTGTCAGTGTGTGTTTACTCCTCAGAAATCAGTAACTGCTACAAATTAGAGCTTGATTGTCTCATTTTGCTGATAATCTAGATTTAACAAAGTATAAATAATGCAGAATAGACTTTTAAAAGTATATGTACAAATACCCTTTGCTCTGCCTTCCACACACACCTTAAATATTTATCAGCACACTCTGGTATTGCTCTACAAACAGTTCTTGAACTCAGCAGGAATGCAATAAAAGGAAAGGGAAAGAAGTGGACCTTACCCAATAGGCTTGATGATTAGAGGCCAATAAATTACATGACTTTACTATGAGCCAAGGTCTGACATTCAGCATTTCAGCTGGTTTTCATGAAATCCTACAATATGAGTAATTGAAGAAGAACTAACTGGAAACAGAGACTGGGCTGACTTTGGAGGTTGGGGCTCTCAGATCAGAGATACAACTTTCAAGTCTGGGGTCAAAAAGGGTTGGAAGAATCATGAGAGGGCTCTTGAGATCTAGCCTGGCTCATGGACCCTCTGCCAACCTGATTGGCTTCTGTCCTCTGAAAGAGAGGTAGATCGAAGGGTCAGAGTCCATAGTCACCAGGTTCTGCTGTTCTAGGAAGACCAACCAAAGATTGCCCTAGAATCACGGAGACTCTAACCCAATGCCAAAGGCAACATTGGACTCTATTTGATCCCAGCTACAGGCTGTAGCTCTGCTACTTATTACTTGGATGACTTTGGACAAGTCAGTTAACATTCCTGGGCTTCAATTTTCTTATCTGGAGTTGGATTGGGTAATCTCTAAATAAACTTTCCAGCTGGCCTCTAGGTAGCCTCAAGCCAAGAGTCAGAAAGATTCATCTTCCTGAGTTCACATTAGCCTCTTGCCTTCCTAGCTGTGTGACCCTGGGTAAATCACTTAACCCTATTTGCCTCAGTTTTCTCTTATGTAAAATGAGCTGGAGAGGGAAATAGAAAACCACTTCAGTATCTTTGCTGTGAAAACCCCAAATAGGGTCCTGAAAAGTTGACCACAACTGAAAAACAATACCAAACTTTCCAGTTTGAAATCCGGATATTGGGAGGGTAGAAACTTTGGCTTCCTATCCTTGGGAGGAAATGTCTTTGGTCAAATTGTTGCTTCCCTTTCTGCCTCCCTCCCTCTTTCTTTCCATTCTGGGTTCAAAGTAAGATTCTTTTCTTCAAATCCTAAGAGAAGGGTGGTACATGGACTGGAGGAGTATGAAGAAGGACTTGGATTTGGAGCAAGAAGGGAAAGGTTGGGACATAATGGGGAGCAGTGATGCTTACATCAGAACTTGTAGCAAGTAAAAGATGGTCTAGTGGCTCAACACCAGATTTATTAGGATTTATTAATAAAAATAGAGAGAAAGTGATAGAGAGAAGAGGTATTTCAGCCTAACTATAACTGATTCTTCATTTGACTGGCTCAGATCCTGCTGTCTCAGCAGTGAAGTTTATGAGTGTGAAACTCCCTGCCCCCTTTTATGATTATATTATTAGCCTTTATGATTATTTTATAACACAATTGATAGTTTTGAATTATAGTCAAATAATATAGTTAGCTTTAAATGAATTATAAATATTAGCTAAGAAAAATACAGCTCAGGGTGGTATTAAATATTGCTAACAGGCATTTTGGTCTTAAATCTATAATCCAAAAAAAAAAATCCACATCCAAATCCAAAAGCAAGCCCACAACACACTGTTGCATGTAGGACATAAGATAGTCATTCAGGAGATAAACAGCTGCCTTTGGGTGCATAACACAAGACAATCAGTCAGGGAGTAGAGGGGTACTTTTGGGATTTGACCTAAGGCATTAAGTCATGAGTACTGTAAAGGTGAAAATTAATGTTTGGACAAAAAATTTATGAAATTATGTGGCCGCCAATATTTATTATATCTCAAGTTAGAAATTTATTTACAAAATAGAGAGGAAACAATAAAGTAGAGAAATGTTAAGAGGATAGAAAAGTTATCTATCCTATCTTAATCCAGGCAGAGATTACTTAGCTCTCAACCAGGAAAATTGGTAGTGAGTAATCACTTGATCTCCTCCAAAATGGAAGTTAGTCTCTCTAGAAACTAGGAAATGAGTCAAGTCTTTCACTCACCCCACAAAGTAGTCCAGGAGTCAGTCCAAATCGAAGTCAAGCTCCAAGACCACAATCCAAGCTACAGTCTCCAGCTAAGCTCCCTCAAAGACTCTCTCCAGTCAGGAGACTGTCTCCCCAAGACTGCCTCAAGCCACAAGATTTATGATTTCTCATCCCTTGCCCTCTTCACAGGGACAAATCACATTTTCCAAATTGTCTACACTGCCCTGGGCAGTGTTTGTGGGAACCAGTTCTCACTTTCTGGAGGGGTGAATACTCATCAAAAGGCTTCACAGATTCCTGGCTGATTGAGTTTCTGAGAACGTAAATCTGATCATAGGATTCACAAGTTTGGAACTGAGTTAAATGGGTGGAATTCTCTAAGTAAGTGACTTGTGAGTTCTCTAAGTACCTTGCTAGTGTCTCACCTAGTATTAAGTAGGGTGTTCAATCTTTTGTTGATTCAATTCAAAAGTAGACAAAGGAGAGTTAATTCTGTCTTCACAATCTATTTTTAGGGGTACTTAAGTTAGTGTTAACTCAAAATTAGCAAAGGGAATAAAGGATTCATTTCACAGGTGTAAACTCAGAGATAACAAAGACTTCCCTTTTACAGTACAAGATATCCACTGGGTTCAGTGCCTTAGATCAGACATCGTTAAGTGCCATCTTTAGGTCAAAATATAAGAAGGACTGACTCCTGACAGGAATAAGAATTGTCAGCAAAAATCTGACCCTGACCCTTTATTGCAGAGGCCTTTCAAAGGTCAAGCCTAATAATTGATATTAGTTACCACCCATAAGGATGATTTCTGTAATTTCCAGCTTATTCAGCACTTGCATCACTAATTAAGACCTGTCCATGTGGAGGATTTATGTTCATTTTTACTATATTTTCTGACTTTTATCTAACACTGTATCATCAGATTTATGTGCATAAAATGGGCCATCTCCTAAGGCTCACTGTCTCTGGTCTTGACCATGGTCTGGCTTTATTGTGAGATAGGCCCTCTCTCAATAAGCCTATTTTCTATTGGCTCGAATATTTTGTTTCCCTTATTAGTGTTTCTGCTTATAAAATTTCCCCACAAGCTCACCATAGATCAAGGACCAAGATAAACTGGGGCTTGGACAGTTTAGAGAGCCAACCCTAACACCCATGTCAGTGGCCAGTATGAAGTTAAGAGATTGAGAGCTCTTCCCACGTGGGTTTAAGAAATCCTTCATCTCTCCTCTTTATCCCGTGTCATCCAAATGCCTTCTGTCACCGCTTCTTCCTTCACCCTTGTCTCACATAATTTGGTGTCACTCCAATATCTTTACCAAGAAAACCTCATGGGTAATATTAAAATGAGAAGAAGTTGTGCTCCTAGAAGCCGAGTCCCTCTGATTGGAAGGTGCCCAACATGCTACTGGGGAAAAGGAGAGAACAACTACAAATAGCTCCAGTACTAATGAAATAGCTGGATCAAATCTCAGCTATAAATGTGTCTGATACAAAAGGAAAGTCTGATGCTGTAATAGTCAGTATTGCACAAGACCTGGGATATAAGCTCTAAGAATCAAAACGAGCTGGATGTTTTCAGACAGGACATGGGAAGATTAAACATGGACATCTTGAGTGTCAGTGAACTCAAACGGATGGGAATGTATGAATTTAATTGCAGTGATCATTACATACACTACTGTGAGCAAGAATCCCTTTGGAGAAATGGACAGCTCGAGGAGGAGGGAGGGAAGAGGGAAGGAAGAGAAAATGAATCATGTAACCATGGGAAAATATTTTTAAATTTGTTTTCAAGAAATTTTTAAAAAATAAATGGAGAAGCCCTCATAGACAATAAAGGGATGAGAAAAACAGACTCAAAGATGACAGAATGATATCTGTTCAAATCCAAAGAAAACTGATCAATAGCACAGCAATACAATGCTCCAACCACTGAAGCCAAAGAGGCCAATCAATTCTTATATATATATACATACATACATATATATATAATATATTATAGAAGACATATATAATATAGAAATAACACCCCCAAAAGTGTCACAGTCATCATAGGAGACTGGAAGGCTGAAGTAGGAAATCAAAAGATAATTGGAATAAAAAGCAAATTGGTCCTTGGAAGACAAAATAAAGCAGGGCAGAGATCATTAGAGTTTTGTTAAGATGACTCACTGATCATAGCAAACACTCTTTTTTCTTCCTTTAGAACCCTCACCTTCCACCTTAGAATCAACACTATGTATTGGTTCCAAAGCAGAAGAGTGATAAGGGCGAGGCAATGGGGGTAAAGTGACTTGCCCAAGGTCACACAGCTAGGAAGTATCTGAGATCAGATTTGAATCTAAGACCTCCCATCTCTAGGTCTGGCTCTCAATACCCTGAACCACCCAGCTGTCCCCCACTCTTTTTCAACAACCCAAAGTAACTCTACATATGTATAGCAATATGGTCAATATGGAAATCCAATTGATTATATACTTTGCAGCCAAAGACAGAGAAATTCAATATAATAATTTAAAATAAGACCTAGATCAAACTGTGCCTCAGATTATTAGTTTTTATTGCAAAATTCAGTCTTAAATTGGAGAAAGTAAGGAAAACTCTCAGACCATCTAGATATGACTTAAATCACATCCCTTTTTAATATGAAATGGAAGTGATATGTAGGTTTTAGAGATTAGATCCAATAGAGTACCTGAAGAATTATGGACAACGGTTCATAATACTGTAAAGGAAATGGCAATAAAAATATTGGAAAGGGAAAAAAAGAAAGAAAGCAATATTGCTATCTGATAAGACTTTACAAATAGCTGAGGGAAAAAGGATAGGAAAAGGAGAAAAGGAAAGATATACCCAACTTAATGCAGAATTCCAGAAAATAAGAAGGAGATAAGAAATTTCTCCTAAATGAGCAGTGCAAAGAAATTGAAGAAAACAAAGAATGGAAAAGACAAGAGTTCTCTTTAAGAAAATACAATTTCAAAGGATATGAAAAAGTAATCCTCAAATGAATAAGTTAAAGCTATCAATAAATCATCTAAAATGTTCTAAATCACTCTCAAAACTAATGTGGGAAATTGTTATTACATGTAATTGGTAAAATAAAATATCTTTAAAAAATAAATCACTTTTGATTAGAGAAATGCAAATTTTAAAAAAGTCTAAGGTACTACTTTATACCTGTCAGATTGGCCAATATGACAGTAAAGGAAAGTAATAAACATTGGAGGGAATGTGGCAAAACTGGGACACTAATACATAATTGATGGAGTTGTGAACTGACCCAATTCTTCTGGAAGGCAAATTGGAACTATGCCCAAAGGGCTATAAAACTGTGCATACCCTTTGATCCTGTAATAGCACTACTGGATCTATATACCAAAGAGATCATAAAAAGGGGGAAGGAATTGTATAAAATATTTATAGCAGTTAGTTTTGTGGTGGCAAAGAATTGGAAATTGAGGAGATATCCATCAAATGGGGAATGGGTGAATAAATTGTAGTATATGTTGATGATAGAATACTATTGTGCTGTAAGAAATTATTAACAGGATGATTTCAGAAAGAGCTGGAAAGATCTACATGAACCAATGCAGGGTAAAATAAGCAGAACCAGGAGAACGTTGTACACACACAATGTATGAATATGGTATGATGATCAACTGTGAAAGACTTTGCTACTCTCAACAATACAATGATCCAGGACAATTCTGAAGGACTTGTGACAAAGAATGCTGTCCACCTCCTGAGAAAGAACTGTTGGAGTCAGATGCAGATCAAAGCAGACTATTTTTCACATTAGTTTATTTATGGTTTTATTTGGGGGATTTGGTTTTATTCGAGTATTCTCTTAAAACAATGACCAAGGGGGCAGCTGGGTAGCTCAGTGAATTGAGAGCCAGGTCTAGAGACAGGAGGTCCTAGGTTCAAATCTGACCTCAGACACTTCCCAGCTATGTGACCCTATGTGACACAGTATTGACTCCAAGATGGAAGATAAGGGTCTACAAAAAAAAAAACACATACAATGGCCAACATGAAATCTGTTTTGCATGATAACAATGTATAACCCCAGATCAAATTGCTTACCATTTCCAAGAAGAAGGAGAAAAAGGAAGGAGGTGGACAATTTGGATCTTATAACTTCAAAATACATATGTGTGAAATTGTTGTTACATGTATTTGGGAAAATGAAATATCTTTTTATAAAAAATAAAGAAAATCAGAACTATCAACAGTATGTTTCATACAAAAATGGGCATGTCAAAAGAGAAAAATAGCAAAGATTTAACAAAAGTAGGAGAGATTAAGAAGAGATGGCAAGAAATATACAGAAAATACTGTACAAGAAAGTTCTTAACATCACCAATAACCATAGTGGTATAGTTACTGATCTAGTCAGACATCCTGGAGAATAAGGTACAGTAGGTCTTAGGCAGCATTGATAGTAATAAGGATAGAGGATGAACTAGAATTCCAGCTACACCATTAAAAATCCTAAAAGATAATGCTGTTAAGCTGCCCTCAATATGTCAGCAAATCTGGAAAATTGAACAGAGGCCACTGGGTTGGAAAAGATCCATTTACATTCCAATTCTAAAGAAAGGTGCCAAGAGCCATCAAAGACTACGCTGTTTGACACGATCCACGTGGAAACCAGGAACTGCAAAGCAGCCCCCAGGAAGGATGGAAACACCCACTGAAACCCCCCCAAGTGACTTTCATTATTAACATTCCCTTATTATTGGAATTGCTATGATAATTATTCTTATGTAGCCCCAGGAAAAATAGATGAGAGCAACATGCTTGCAGGATTAATACAGATGTCCCACTCTGTCCCCCTAGGATATTACCAGGAAAGCCCATTTACAAAATTAAACCTAAGGATTCTTATATACCCACTTAGATAGGACCCTCTTTTCTAGGCATAAAAACTTCTAGAAAATCTGTGCTCTGAATTCCCTAACCTATATCTGGGTCATGTTGATTGTACCCTCTGATCCTGCACTTAGCAACAATGTTTCGTTGACTATCTCCCTAGGCTTCCCGTCTGTTGTTAGGTTCCATGGAAACATGTGTGTTAAGAATGAAGCTGTGTGCCAAGTAGATGTGTGATCAGGAGGGTATAAAATAAAGCCAGGCTTCAGCTAAGGTGGAGCAGTTCATCCTATCAAACCTGTACTGCGGGTTGAATGCGAAAGCTGTGTCCCATCCATTATCCACCTCTAAGACCCCATCCCCTATAGGAGGCTGGCCCACCCCACAGCAGAAAGACAATGCCAAAGAATGTTCAAATTACCCAACAATTGCAGTCATTTCACAGGAGAGCAAGGTTATACTTAAGATTCTAGGAAGTGAGCTTCAGCAATATGCAAACCAAAAATCAGTGCACTCTGGTTTTTGAAGAGGCAGAGAAACTAGAGACCAAACTGACAACATTCTAGATTAAGGAGAAAGCAGGGGAATTCCAGAAAAGCATCTGTTTCTGCTTAATTGACTACATTAAAGCCTTTGATGGTGTTGGTCACAACAAAATGACAAGTTTTCAAAATGATGCAATTACAAGATCATCTTATTTGTCTCCTGAGGAATCTGCATGTGGGCCAAGAAGCAACAGTTAGAACCAAAGCTGGGACAACTGATTAGTTTAAAATTGGAAAAGGAATACAGCAAAGATGTAAATGTCACCTTACTTATTGAACTTATATGCAATGTGCATTTTGTGAAATGCCAGGCTGGATGAATCAAAATCCAGAATTAAGGTTGCCAGGAGAAATATCTGCATTCTTAGATATGCAGATCATACCACTTTGATGGCAGAAAGTAAAGAGGAATTAAGAAGCCTCTTGATGAAGGTGAAAGAAAAGAGTATAAAAGATGGCTTGGAATTTAACATAAAAAGAACCTAGGATCATTGGAACTGGTCCTATCACTTTTGGCAAACAGAAGGAGAACAAATGGAAGCAGTGTCGGTTTTATATTCTTGGAGTCAAAGATCACTGTAAATGGTGACTGCAGCCATGAAATGAAAAGACACTCATTCCTCAGAAGGGAAGCTATGACCAATCCAGACAGCATCCTAAAAAACAAAGGCATCACCTTTCTGATAAAGGTCCATATGGTCAAAACTATGGTTTTCCCATAGCAAAATGTGCCTGTGGATATTGGATTATGAGAAAGGCTGAATGCCACAGAATCAATGCTTTTGAATTGTGGTGCTGGAGAAGACTTTTGAGAGTCTCTTGGATAGCAAGGAGATTAAATCCATCAATACTTAAAGAAATTGACTCAGACTATCCATTCACTGGAATGTCGAATACTTGAACTGAAGCTTAAATAACGTGACCACATAATGAGAAGACAAGACTCTCCAGAAACAACCCTGATGTTGGAGAAAGGTAGAAGGCAAAAGAAAAAGGGATGGTAGAGGATGAAAGGGATGGATAGTGTCCTAGAAGCAATGATCATGAGCTTGGACAGACTTTGGGAGATAGTGAGGGATAGAAGGGCCTGCCATGTTAGAGTGAATGACTGAATAACTGTACAACAACATCAAGAAAAAAATCACCAGAACTAGATCAATTCACAAGTGAGTTTTAGCAAACATTTAAAGAACAATTAATTCTAATACTATATAATTCTAATATATATTCTAATACTATATAAACTATTTAGGAAAAAAGCCAAAGAAGGAGTCCTATCAGATTCCCTCCATGACACAAATATGTTCTTGATAATAAAACCAAGAAGAGAAAGAAAAATTTTAATTGAAAATTTTTATTTAATTAATTAATTTAGACTATTTTCCCCTGGTTATGTGATTCATGTTCTTTTCCTTCCCTCCTCCCCCTCCCCTTAGTGACAGACAATTCCACTGGGTTTTATGTGTATCATTGATCAAGACCTATTTTCCTATTATTGGTAACTGCACCAGGGTGATCATTTAGTTAGAGTCTACATCCCCGGTCACATCTCCATTGACCCATGTGATCAAGCAGTTGGTTTTCTTCTGTGTGTTTCTACTCCCACAGTTCTTTCTCTGAATGTGGATAGTGTGAAAGAAAATTGTTGAATGAATTCAAAAATTATTTTTATGTGTAATTGGAAAAAAATATATAAAATTTTTACCAAAAAAGGCATATTGTGAAAAAGGCAGAAAACCAAAGGAAGGATTGGTCTAGCACTAAGTACTGATGAAATGACAATGGATGCAAGAGCAAAGGTAGAGTTACACAGTTCTGGTTTGCTCTGATTTCTCTGCCAACAAAATAGCCTTTGGGCTACAGAGGATAGAACAAAAATAACTAACAGTAAACATGCCCAATGTAAATTGTCAAAGAGATAGTAAGATATTGTTTTGCTGTCCTCGATAAATGCAGACCACGAGGCCCAGATGAATCTCACACACACACACATACTCCCTTGGAGAGTGAAAGGAAAACTGATGAGGCTCTACCTGGATTTTTTAAATTTAATTTAATTTAATTGATTAATTTAGAGCATTTTTCCAGGATTATAAAAATCATGTTCTTTCCCTCCCCTTCCCCACCCGTCCCATATCCAACGCACAATTCTACCTGGGTTTTACATTCTTCCTGGACTTTTGAAAGAGCTCAAAATAGCTAAACAGGTTCTCAATGGCTAAAGAAAGATGAATATAGTACAAATTTTCCAAAGAAAACAAGAAAATGAAAATACTTTGTTCTTTCTTGCTTGACTCTCTAGAACAAAGGGTCTTAACCCCTCTTGTGTCATGAACCCATTAGACAATTAAGTCAGGTGTAATCTCTGGAACCTCCTTAGAATCTTGTTCTTAAAGAAATAAAATAAAATAAAGAGAATCACATAGGAAACCAATTATATTGAAGTACAGTTTTAAACATTCCAAATTCATGGACCCTCTGAAATATATTGATGGACCCCAGGTTGAGAGTCTTAACTCTAGCACAAAGCATCTGTTCTCCTCTCTAATCTCCTAAACCAAAAACCAACAAGCTTCTGTTAAGAGCTTTCTATTGACCAGGCACTGTGCTAAAGGCTGATGGGGAAAGAAGTGCAAAAACAGTCTCTGCCTTCAAGGAATTTACATTTTTGGGAGGGAGACAATATATAAATCAGTAGATACAAGAGAGATACTGTAGCATACCAGGCATGTTGGCATTGATGTATTAGATACTTGATCAGAGCAGTTAATGATCAATGTATAGACAGTTCTAAGGGCAGGAGAATTCCTGAGCCTGAGCCACAGACCTTAGCTCTCATCTTGTCAAACCACATTCCTCTGAAAAGCACATGTCAGGGGAATCCCCACCTCCTCTGATCTTGTCATTGTCTATTCAACCAATGTTAAGACCTACGTGCCATGTTACGTATTCATTGATCACTTCTCAATCCACAATGAATGCTGGGGTGAGGGGCGCTGCTCTCCCTCTTGATTCCTGCTTCCTCAGAGTTCTTCTAATCTCTCTCCTTATCTTTCTTAGCAACTATGTCACCCACGTGCTTTCTATCTCGGAATTCTTACTTCCACGTGTTCTATTATTTCTCATATTTTCCTTTAATTAATTTTCAAGGGAAAATATTATAAGGATCTAGTGCCGCTCCCCATATCAACTAACTTGTCTTTGAGTCTTCATTTATCACCCGTTTTCCTCAGGCTCCCTTCTCCTTCTCAAGCTATAACCCACAAAGGAAAATAATATAGCAACCGCTGGCCTGACTATTATAGATACAGAGTAGATAGAAGATAGACTTAAAGGAGAAGACCCTAGCAGCTAAAGGACTGGGCAATGGGAAAGACTTCTTTGAGGAAGGAGCCCTCACCAACCTTGGAACTGTATTTCCCCATCCCATCCTACTTTATGGTAGAACATTAAAGCTATCCTTTCTCCCCACTTTCACACACAGCAATCCCAATCTCCTCAACACCACTCCCCACATCCTCTGATCCTTTCCTCTGTTTTAGGTGATTTTGAGGACCTTCCTCAACCCTTTAACTTCTACCCTTGATCTCATTTCCTCTCTTCTCTTCATGTTTAACTCTTCAATCAGTAGCTCTCTGTTCAGAACTTTCAAGCTCTCCTCATCCTCTGGGTCTTTCTCTACTATCTGTAAACCTGTAAATCTTTCATCCTTCAAAATCCCCACCATTTCTAGACTTTACTATCTTCTCATGGTATCATCCTAGGCCTTCCTTCTCTTTCATTGCTAACCTCACAGAAAGAAAAGGCTGTCTTTGTTCATGTTCTCCACTTTCTCACCTACAACTGATGTTTTTTCATTACATTTTTGTTTTGTCAATCAATTAAAATCATTCTCTCTCTCTCACTTCCTCTCTCATCCCCATTAAGAAAGAAAAACAAACATGTATATACTCAAGCATAACCAATTCCCACAAAATTCTATGTACAAAAAATGTCTCAGTCTGTACCCTGAGTCCATCATCTCTTTCAGGTGGTGGGTAGCACACTTCATCATGAGTCCTTTGGAATCAAAGTTGGTCATTTCATTGATAACCAAGAATCCTAAAGTTTTTCCAAGTTCTTTGTTCTTGCAATTATGTTGATATATACATTGTTTTCCTGGTTCTTCCCACTTCACTCTGAATCAGTTCATATAAGTCTTCCCAGGTTTCTCTGAAGCCATTTTCTTTATCATTTCTTACAGGACAATATTCAACTCATATAGCATAATTTGTTCAGTCATTCTTCAATTGATGAACATCATTCCCCCTACTGTTTCCATTTATTTTTTTTTATATTGTATACATATCCTTTGTATATAGTGGTACCTTGATGCACAAGTTTAATTCATTCCATGACCGAGCTCGTAACTCAATTTGCTCATGTGTCAAATTGAATTTCCCCATTTAAATGAATGGAAATGCTTAATCTGTTCCGGCCCAAAAAATATCACATGAAAATGTACTTCATAAATAACAAATAGATATATTTGTAGATAATAAGAAAGAATGTAAAGAAATAAACTTGCTTATGAAATGTAATTTACCTTCAAGGTCAGGCAAAGATGCTGGCAGAGGTTTTTATTTCATTTGCTATGACTTAACATAACTTACTCTCTACACACATAACACTACACTTAAATGCAAAATTGACCTTACACATTACTTATGATATGTAACTATTGCTAAGCTTAATTGCTATTTTTTTTACTTTACTTAATTATCATTTTCTTTATTGAATTTTGGCTATTTTGCCACACTTTCCTCAATTTCACTTAGAGGCCATTTCAACAAAAACCTTTCCATGGAAGTTTGTTTCTTCCTCCCTTTTAGAACATTCGATAACATGTGAAATAAATTACACAGCTCCAACACATGGCCTGTCGCAACTTTTTCTGGAGGTATTTTTTCAATAAACTGTTTAATTTTTTTCCCCAAATCCTCAACATTTCCTCAATCTCGCTTGTACTAATTATCTCATCCACCTCAGGCTCCTCTCCATTAATTTCCTGCTGCTGCTGCTGTAACTCCTTCAATTCCTCCATCGTCAAGATCCATGGTTAAAAGTTAAGAAATTTGCCCAAAAAACTGATTATAAAGGCAAAAAGAAAGAAGAAAGCAAAAGCAATTCAACATAGATGCTTACGTGGCCAAATAAACACTGAACTAAACGAGACAACCTCGTGTAATTTATGAAACCGAATGTTTGGCAGGCTATCTAGTGGAGAGTAGAGGAAGCTAATGATTCAAATATCCATTCATGACTTAAGGCAAAAAATCCCAATCATGACTTCTTGTATCTCAAATTGCTCATGACTTAAGGTGCTTGTGTATCAAGGTACCACTGTATATGAGTTCTTTCCCTCTTTTTCTGATCTTTTTTGCATATAGACTGGAAGAATGGCAAAGAGACCCTCGATAAGATCCTGCTGTTGATGGACAGATAGCTTGGTGACCATTGAAAGTCAGCTGAGGATTCTGGTAGAGAACTGTGAGTTGAGGAGGTTTCACTGAATCAAAGAGTTTGCACAGTTTAATGACTTGGAGGCATAATTTCAAACTGCCTTCTCTAATGGCTAGACCAATTCACAGTCCCACCAACAGTTCATTGATATGCCCGTTTTCCTCTACTTTTGTCAATTTTGATAAACTAATGGGCATGATGTGAACCTCAGAGTTATTTTAAATGGCATTTTTCTAATTAGTGATTGAGAGCATTTTTCATATGTCTTTTGGTAGCTTGGATTTCTCCCTTTGAAGAGGGAATAACTCTTAGTCTTAGAAATTTGAATCCATTCCAACTGATTCTTAACATCTTTCAGTCTGGCTTGACCAAAACAGCTTTCTCCCAAGGCAGCATAGAGTAAGTGTCTAATAAGTGTTGGCTGTGTGATGGACTGAGATGGCAAACTAAAGACAAGTGAGCTTGAGATTGGTTTCTGACAACATTCAAGAATATATTATTAAAGGAATGGCTAGTGAATGTCTAGAAAAGGAAGCAGCGATTACAAAATCAGCACAGTTCCATCAAGGACAGGTCATGCCAGACAACCCTCATTTCTTTTTTTTGACAGGAACAGATTGGGACACTGGAAGAATTTACAGATATAGGTTAACTAGATTCTGGCAAAACATTTGGAAAAAACTTCTAATGCTATTCTTGTGGATAAGATGGAGATATATGGCTAGATAATAAGTGGATGCAGAGCTACGTAAATCAAGGAAAATCAATGACAAATGGGAAGGAAAGGAACCTAGCAGTGCCAAATCTCAAACTGTCCTACAAAATCATAATCATCAAAACAATCTGGTATAGGGTAAGAAAGAAGTTGATTGGTGAAAGAGATTAGGTACATAATATACAGAAGCAAAATGGGCACAATAACCTTGTGTTTAATAAACCCAAAGATAAGAAAAAACTGTTTGGAAAACTAGAAGATTGTCTGGCAGAAACTAAGCATAAACCAACATTTCACATGATATGCCAAGGAAAGGTCAAAACAGGTACATGGTTTAGATATGACAGATAACATCATAAGTTAATTAGTGGAACATGGGAGGAATTACCTGTCAGATCTATGGATAGGAAAAGAGTTCATGACCAATCAAGATATAGAGAGATTCATAGCAGTTCTTTCTTCTTTCCTTCCTTCTTTCCTTTTTTTCCTTTCCTTCCCTTCTTTTGTTCTTTCTTTCAGACATGGCCATGGGAAGAATTTCTTTTGCAGCCCAGTCCCACCTCCCTCTGGCTTTCTAGTAATGAACTCTGGCAAACTCTGTGCTGCTATGACAGCTAGCAGGCATGCCAGCCCACAGAGAGGTCTCTATGTGCCATCTGTGGCATGTGTACCATAGGTTCACCACCATAGACCTAGAGTATCACAGGGAGCACATGGGGAACAGGGGACGAAAAAGGGAATCCAGGCCAGACTGGGGAAACCTCAAATACCAGGGTGATGTGTAGATCCAATTCTAGAAGCCATAGGGAGCCAAAGAAGGTCTGTCCTTTGGCCGCGGAGGACAAGGCCAGAAATAGGCTATTAGAAAGAGGAGCCTGGGGTTAGAGTATAAGTTACTAGAGGCTGGGGACAAAATCCAGACAGAAGGAATAGATTCTAAATCTTTCAGACATACTGAATATGCTTGTGTGTATTCACATACCAAACTGCCCTTTACCCCCACCATCAGCACAGAGAAGAGAACATCAACAAAATTTTATTGGGGGAAGCCACAAAAGATATAGATGATGGTGAAGCAGGGTGAACAGGTAGTCCCAGACCCTGCCCATAACTGCCCATCAACGGGCTACAATGCAGAGCTTATAGGTGGGAGGGATGTTGCCGAAGCCACTGATCTGGGGTGTGATATCAATCTCACTAGGCGGAACCAAAGGTTGGAGGGAGAAGTTCTGCAGGATGGTGGTGAAGTAGAGGAAGAGCTCCATCCGGGCCATGGCCTCCCCCAGACACACTCGCTTTCCTGGGGAGAGCCGCCATTGTCCACAGTATCAGGAATGGGGGGAAAAAAGAAACATACAGCATGGATCATTGAAATGTTTCCCAACAGATAATCCAAATCGTGTTCATCAAATAAAATATTTATATGCATTGATCTCAATGGGATGGGGGAGGCAGTTCTAAGATCCAAAGGGTTCAAAAGCAGGAATGTGCCATTTGGTTACTCTGTCATTTCAGTAACGTCCGACTCTCTCTGACCCCATTTTGGGTTTTCTTGGCAAAGTTACTGGAATGGTTTGCCATTGCCTTCTCCACCTCATTTTATGGATTAGGAATCTGAGAAGGTTAAGTGATTTTGCCCACAATCACACAACTAGTATGGGATAAGGGCAGGATTTGAATGCAGGAAGATGAATCCTCCTGACTTCAGGTTGGCATTCTATCCCACTGTGCCACCTAACTGCCCCAAGGAGTATATAATAACCAGTGCTTAGAAGCTTCAGTGAGCCTATTGTTAAATTCTCAGTAGAAGCATTTACTCCTCAGAAATTGGCAAAAACTACAGAGTTTGATTCATTGTTAAGCTGATGGTCTAGTCTTAAGTAAATAATAGAGAAAAATGTTAATACTTCAGATTAAACTTAGACGTGTGTCATGGGTACATTAATTTTTTTTCCAGAGAGATGATTATGAAACATTTTATCAGCACACCCCTGATTCCAGACATCTAAAAGTTCTAAGATGCCAAGATTTAGAGTCTAACAATTTGATATTGTACTTTCCTCCAGTCCTAAAATTCTGTTGTTCCATGGGGCAATGGAAAGAGTATCAGAGGCCCTGAGTTCAAATTCCCTCTATGAGTCTTCCTGTATGACCTTGGCCAAGTCTCTTCCCTTCTCTGGGCCTCAGTTTCCTCCTCTGTAAAATGAGGCAGTTGGTCTCTAAGAATCCTCTCCAGCTCTAGAGTGATGATGTTGTGATTCTTTTCTAAAATTCTAAGGGTTCATGGTTATGCCCCAGCCTTATAGCCCAGGACAAACCATACTCAAATCCCAGAATTTGATTTCTCTGAATGAGAAGATAGGAAGGAAGGGAAAGAAATCTAAGAACTCACCAGAAGCGAATGGCACAAAGGCCTCATTCTTCTTGAATCGTCCCTCCTCATCAAGGAAGTGCTGGGGTTCAAAGGCTTCAGGTTTTTTAAAATATTTGGGGTCTCGGAGAGCAGAGCCAATGAGAGGGAAGATATCAGTGCCCTGTTGGGAGGACAGTATGAGCAGAAGGCCAGCTCAAAATATAGGGACTGGAGTTGGGGTAGTAAACAGGGGAATGGAGTAAAAGACTGGGTGGGGGAGACACACCAGGAAGAGCCCCTGACCTTTGGCAGTATGTAGCCTCGGAAGTTGGTATCTTGGGTGACTGTGTGAGGGACGCCCATGGGCACAATGTCTGTCAACCTCTGGATCTCATGGATGACTGCATCTGTGTATGGCATCTGCATCCGGTCCTCTGCCTTGGGGATTCTGTTTTGCCCAATGACGTGGTCAATCTCCTTTTGGACCTTGGCTGGAAGAATCAGAAATCACAAGAACCTGAACTTCAGTCTCAAAGGAGCCTGAATCATATCAGAGATTAGGTGACCTTGGGCAAGTCACCTCCCTCTCTGGGAGCCTGAATCATATCAGAGATTAGGTGACCTTGGGCAAGTCACCTCCCTCTCTGGGCTTCTCATGTAAATGAAGGGAGTTGATTTCATCATCTTCCACATGTAAGTCATTGAACCTGCTAACCTTAATGTGAGAGATTCTTGGAATCATTGACTCTTGGGATGATGAATGGAGGGCTGGAAGGGATCTCAGAGGCCATCTAACCCCCTCAGATACAAAGGGCAAAACTATATGATTTACCTTAGGTCATACAGATCAATAGCAGAGTCGAGATCTAAATCCAGGGCTCCCAACTCCCTAACATAGTGCTCTTTCTACAGTTTCACGCTACCTCCAAAAAGTAGCAGCCTAGAACTGTAGGGTGTCAAAGCCGTAGAACATGAGAACATAAAATTTCAGACTCTTAGGACTATAGAATTTTTAAATCCTAGTATTTCAGAATCCTGCCATCTGATGATCCCCAAAGCCCTTGAATCACAAAATCTTGGAGACACAGATCTCTAGAACATTTAGAATCCTAGAACTTTGGGACTGATCAAATCTTGGACTTTAAGAATTATGTAATTATGTAAATAAATAAAAAGTGACTTTTTAGCTCAATAGGCAGTACATCAGTCTTGGAAGCTGAAGGATCTGAGTTCAATCCTCAAAAGGAGGGTGTGATACAGTGGGAGAGGCTTCTGGAGACCAGAAGAGTCACTTGGCTTGGGTTTGGCCCTACCTGACAGGGATTGTCATTTACCTCGGGGTCTATTATTCAGTCTGAAACTGCCAGCCTGAGATTCCCTTCAGGGTGGATTCTCACGGGAACAGGGAACAAGGACAAGTTTTGGGGTCTCCAACTTACGAGCTAGTCCTAAAACTTGGGGTTCATCAGATCTTACTAGGCTACAAGTTTGGGGTTTCTAGATTTTATGTTGACACAGGCTTGGAGTCAGAAAGACCTGTGTTCCAATATAACCTCAAATACTTACGAGGTGTGTGACCCTGGTCAAATCACTTAACCTTATTTGCCTTAGTTTCCTCATCTATGAAATGAGCTGGAAAAGGAAATGACCAGCCACTTCAGTATCCTTGCCAAGAAAACCCCAGATGGAGTCATAAAGAGTCAGACACAACTGAAACAACTGAACAACCACAACAATTTTACCCTCACAACAACTCTGTGAGATAGGCACTATTATTAGCTCTATTTTAGAGATTAGGAAACTGAGGCAACTTTAATCGACTTACCTAGTAATATGGCTCATGTCTGAGGTTGGATTTTGACCTTAGGGCTTTCTGACTCTAACTCCAATAATTTATCTACAATGCCACCAATGCCTCTACTGTTAACCCAAATTCCATTTTTATAAGGCTGGCACGGCAACAAGAGGGTAGGGGAAGGGTTCAATCCATTTCCATTCATCAAACGTTTATGTAAGTATTAAGCGCGTCCTCCCCAGGAGATGCACTAGGCAGAGGATTTGAGATTTGTTTGGTTTTTTTAGACCAGGCTCCTTTCAGTTCATCAGCCTTTATATCAATGCAGGGGAGGGAATTCCTTCTGCTCAATGCAGATCAGAACTTGCCCAAAGTAATAGTATCTGTGGATGCAAAGTCAAGATGCCTTCACCCTCTCCCAACCCTACTGTTTTTTGAGAGTAGAGATTATCTGAGTCTTTGTTTTTATATCTCTAGAATGTAGATCAAAATCTAGCACACAGTAGGTACTCAAATGCCTATTAACTAGCTCTGTGGTGGCAAACCTATGGAATGCATGGTGGAATGTGCCAGAGGGGGCTGTTTCCTTATCTACCCTCTACACTTACCTGAGGACATTTCTCACATGATCCATCCCTCTGCCCAGTAGCTCAATGAAAGTGCTTCCTCCCTCCCTTGTCTGGGGTAAGATGGGGCAGAGATGGGTTCCACATGCAGCATGAAGGTTACTGTTTGGGCACTCAGTCTCTAAAAGGTTTGCCATCACTAGACTAGATGATTGATTCAAGGAGAACAGAAGGTCCATGGCCATCAGGATCATGGATCAGGATCAGGATCAAGGAATGAGGTTCTATTCAGGGCTGGACATGGGGGTAAGAGGGGTGGGGACCAGAAGGATGGTCGGGAAGAAGCCTCACCTCCCACCTCTGGGTATTTCATGAGAAGCAGAAACCCGTAGCGCAGTGTAGAGCTGACTGTTTCAGTCCCAGCAAAGAACAAGTTTAAGGTGGTGAGGACCAGGTTCTTAAGGTTGAATTCTGTCTTAGGGTTGTTTTTTTCCTGGAGGTAAAAGGGAGACAATGCAACTCAGAATTCATGCTTTCCTTTGCTCTTAAACAATAAGCCTTCCCCTTCCCAGCTGTGTCTCAGTTGCTGGCCATCTTGGCCTGGTAAATAGGGGTCTCTAGGAATGGGAATTAGTGAGATCAGATAGGGCGTTCTGGAGGAGGGAGGAAAAAAGAGGCAGATTGACTCAGGCACGTGGGGCAAGGAGGAGTGACAGCCTGGTTGGGGGGGGGAGGGGTGTTCCAGATGGAGAATGGCAGAACTTGGCTTATGTAGGGAAGGGAAAAGGTTTCCTTTCTATGAGAAGCCTCTCTTGATCCCCCTTAGCTCAAAAACAATCATAGATCTATACTGGGGGAAAAAACTCGGAGGACATGAAGTCCAGTTCCCTCGTTTTACAGATAAACTAAAGTCCATAGAAATTAAGTTACTTGCCCAAAGTCATCTTGTAGTAAGTAATGGAACCTGGTACAGCAGAAAGATCTCTGGGTCTAAAGTCAGAGGATCTAGGTTCAAATCCTACCTCTGATACTATTTGTTTGAGCTTGGGCTGCTTGGCTTACTTTCTTGGCACTCAGCTTTCTCATCTCCTGTCAAATGAGGGAGTTGGAATTTCTAGCTCTAGATTTATGGACCAGCTCTTCTGATTCCAAATCCAAATGTGGTTTTCCCTTGAATTGTCAAACATCTGCATGTATTTATAGGTTCTTTATCCCTACCCACTTTAATATAATGTAAGACTTTTTATCCACAGTATTATGTACATAGTAAACACTTAAGATGGCAGTTGATTGGGGAAATGATTGGCATAGATTTGGAAAGGTCCTTTGAGGTTATCTAGTCTGATCCCTTTCATTTTACAGATGAGGAAACTGAGTTCAAGATTGAGGAAGGGATTTGCTTAGTATTACACAGCTAGTAAGTAGCAGAGTAAAGATTTGAACCCAGATGTGAGAACTTAAGATCCCTAGAAAATGTCCAGGGCAGCTGCGGGACCCTGGGCAAGTCACTTAACCCTGATTACCTAGCCTGTGCCACTCTTCTGTCTTAGAATTGATACTAAGATGAAAGGTATGGCAAGAAAGGAAAGGAAAGGAAAGGAAAGGTATGGCAAGAAAGGAAAGGAAAGGAAAGGAAAGGAAAGGAAAGGAAAGGAAAGGAAAGGAAAGGAAAGGAAAGGAAAGGAAAGGAAAGGAAAGGAAAGGAAAGGAAAGGAAAGGAAAGGAAAGGAAATAGTAGAAGAGAAGACAAGAGAAGAAAAAATTAAAGTAAAGAAAAGAAAAAAGAAAAGAGGAAAGAAAAATGAAAGAAAAGAAAGGAAAAGAAAATGGCATATGAGGAAGTTGAGGGAGCCTAAGGGATGGGAAGGTGACTGAAGAGAGAGGGTTTGAAAGACAACCTGAGGAATATGACTTGGATTCATGGGACCATAAGGAGAGATGAGATCACTCTTGATTTTACTGATAAGTGTCAAGCCTGGACAATAGAGAAAGGATAGGGAGAGGCTGGGAGCACTCAGGGAGGAGTCGGGAATATTGCAGGTGGTACCTGGTGCATTTTGACCAGGAAGCAATCAATGAAGTCCCGAGGGTTGTTGGGATCCAGGGAAGCCTCGTTGATCTTGACCCTGGATGCAATGAAGTCCTTCAGCTCTTCAATAAGGTTGTAAATTTTGTTATGGCGGCCAGGCAAGTACTGCATAATCCCTGAGTACATATCATAGAGCTGGGAGATGGGGGGGGGGGGGGGATGGAGAGAGAGAGAGAGACAGGAGAGCAAGTCTAGTTAGACTGGAGAAACAGGACTTGAGGGAGGGGAAGGGATTGGAGGACTTAAATGGGTGGGGGTACCTAAAGGGTTAAGAAACTTCAGAGGGAAAAAAAAACAACAACTATTTTTTTCTTCCAGAGAACATTTTTTGGCTGTTCTGCCAAATTGGAGTGAAAAGAAACAGAGACAAAATGTGAAAGCACGTCCCTCCATCACCATATCTCCATTTCCACTCCCTTCTGGCCAAATGTTTTCTAAACTCCCCTCTAGTGCGTGTGACATCTGCAAACCACTTGGAGGTTTGCAAGTTCCTATGTACTTCTCATTGGGCTCTCCAACACCCCTAAAGCTGAGATGCTGTGGGGATTATAATCTCTTTACTGAGGGGCAAAAAAGTGAAATGACTTGTTGGTGGTCACAAAGTGAGCAATTACAAGGAATTACAGAGTGGGAAACTCTCTCCACTGGTATACATCTCCCCGACTCATCTGAGGGCACTGAGTACTTATAATTTGCCCAACGTCACCCAACTAACATAGTTGTCAAAAGCAGGTTATTCTTGTTGAATCATTTCAATCATGTTGACTCTTCATGACCCCATTTTGGATTTTCTTGGCAAGGATACTGGAGTAGTTTACCATTTCCTTCTCCAGCTCATTTTATAAATGAAGAAACTGAAGCCAACAGGGTAAAATGACTTGCTCAAGGTCACACAGCTAAGTGTCTAAGGCTAGATTTGAACTTATGAAGATTTCTCTCCTTGATTTTGGACCCAGTCCACCCAGCCATAGGATTTAAGCCTCATTTTTTTCTGCCTCTCAGGAGATTCCCTTATCTACTATGTCACACTTTCCCTAATAAATAATAAAGTATATAAATAAATGACTATCTAAAAAATAATAAATCTTAGAGTTCCATGATTCTGAGGTTTATAGTATAATTCCAAGGTTCTTAATTCTGTGATTCCAAGGTTCCGTGATTTCAAAGTTATGAAATTCTGGGTTCCATGAGTCTAAGTCTCTGGGGTTTGATGATTCTGAGATTCCAAGATTCTGAATCTATATTGCTAAGGTTCTAAGACTCATGATTCTAATATTCTAAAATTTGAGAGCCTAATATTCCATGGTCCTAAGGTTCCATGATGCTTTGTTTCTATGGTTCTGTTATTCTAAGATTGACCTAGTTCTAATATTGTATATGGTTTCTATTCTAAGTTTCCAAAATGCTAAGATTTTATAATCTAAAGCTCTAGAAATTCTAGTATTCTAAAATTCCAAGATAATGTGGTTCTAATATAATAAAATTCCAATGTGCTATGATTCTATTACTCTAAGATTCTAAGAGAGTATATTTCTAACACTCTTGTATTCTAAAATGTATACATTTTAACATAAAGTTCTGTGATTCTAAGGTTCTAATGTTCTATCAATCTCTGGTTCTAGAGCTTAATAGGTGATAACCCTAAGATTGTGTAGTTCTTTGTTTCTAAGGTACTTGTATTCTAAAATGAAGAGATTTTTATCCCAGGGTTCTAAGTTCCCAATATTCTGAAATTCTATAATCTAAGTTCTTTGAATAAGGCTTTTTAGTTCTCTAAAATTAAAATATTTTAATCCCCTGAGGTTCTAGGTTACTGTAAATATTAAGGTTCTATTCTATTTCTAAGGTTCTAGTATTCTAACATTAAAAGAGTCTAATATTCTCAGATTCCAATATTCTAAGGTTCTATGACGATTACATTCTGTGCCCAATAAGGCTAACATTCTAAGAGTCTATGCTTTGAGGATCCCATTGGGTAGCCTTTGTTAGATGTAGGGGTTGGGTGGGGTTAGGAGGAGTTGCCCCCACAGATACCACCTGGGCCCAGGGTGTGCTCATCTCAATGAAGCTCTCATTGATCAGGTGGAGCAGATACAAGAACTGTTTGTCCTCATAGTCAAACCGGCTCCCAAATACCACGGAACTGATGACGTTGGAGACGGTGCGGCTCAAGAAGAAGGTGGGATCAATGGGGGTTCCTAGAAGAGAGAAAGAGAGAGGAAAGGAGGAAATATGGGGAGAGTGAAAGAGACAAAGATGGAGATTTGAAAGGAAAAACCCCAGTGACCCATTTGGGGTCAAGTCCACCTCATACCCCATTCACCAAGTGACCTTAGATACTTCTCCTTTCTTCTCTCTCTGGCCTTAGTTTCTTCCTCTGTCATATGGGCTTGTCCCCATAAGCTGAGATCATGAGGTCATAGATCCAAAAGGAACCTTAAAGGTCACTTAGCTCAACCCCTTCTCATTTTGCAGATGAGGAAACTGAGGACCGGGTCAGTATATTGTAATTTGAATGAGAGGCCAAATTTGAATTCAGGTCTTCTGATTCCAAATTCAGTGCTTTTTCTAGGTCCCTTCTAGGTGTGATTCTGGACCAAGGGAGAGAGGGTGGGCAGCCTCTAGAATTAATTCTTCAAGCCCACCCCTTATTAAACTTTCTTCCAGAGCTGCCTAGATGCCTCCCCCAATGCTGAGATTTTCATAAGCCCATCTTTCCCAGTACCTCCTTCCCCCACTTCTAGTACTCCTTGTGGCCCTTTGGTCTTGAGTTACCACCTCCATCTCCCTCTTCTCCTGCTTCCATTTCTCCCAAGGCCCCTGGGAAGCCTCTACCTTTGGTCTTCCGAAACTCCTCCATCAAGAAGCCAGCTTCTTCCTGAATGCGTTCTTCAATGCTGCGCTTCCCCATCCCGAAATTTCGAAGGACGGTCAGAGAGAAACGACGCAAAATCCGCCACCGATCCCCATTGGCCAATGCCACGCCTGCCAGTGTAAAAATGAGTACCTACTGTGTGCCAAGGGTTGCAGTGGAGGCTCAAAGGCAAGTAGGTCAGGGAGGGAGAGGAATTAGTGTTGGAAGGGATCAATCTGGACCAATTCCCATTTTACAGAAGAGAGAATTGAGGCTGAGAGAGGTGACATAATCATAGATCAGTAACTGTGAGTAAGATCAAAGGCAACCTACTACAACTTCTTTTTTACAGAAAAGGAAACTGAGAACCAGATCACAGATCCAGAACTGAGAGAGACCCCAGAGATTGTCTAGTCCAACCTACTGACATTTTACAGAGGAGAAAACTGAAGCCCAGGGAGTCCATAAAACCATAATAAAATCATAGATCTAGAGCTTGGAAATATTTGATTGTTCATTCATTTTTCAGTAATGTCCAACTCTCTGTGACCCCAGTGGAGGTTTTCTTGGCAAAGATCCTGGAGTGGTTTGCCATTTCCTTTTCCAGCTCATTTTATAATTGAGGAAACTGAGGCAGACAAGGTGAAGTTACTTGCCCTGGGTCACACAGCAGGTTAAGTATCTGAAACCAGATTTGAACTCAGGAAGATGAATCCAGTGCCCCAACCACTGCACCACCCAGCTGCCCCTGGGTTTTCTAGCCCCCTCCAACTCATTGTGGGACCTTAAGCGAACTCTTGCCCAGACAAAGAGCAATGGATCCCTGAAGTCCTCGACTGCCTTAGAAAACCACAAATGAATATTATGTTCTAGTTCTATTTCTTTTGTTAAATATTTCCCAATTATATTTTAACCTGGTTCAGGGAGTTTTGTAGCCCACTTGGATCCTCTGGCAGAGCATCTCTCAAGTCAAGGCAAGAAACATTTATTAAGTGCCTACTGCATGCCAGCCAACAAAGAAAGACAAAAGACAATCACGGTCCTCAATGAGCTCAGTTAATCAGTGAGACAGCCTGCAAGCAACCATGTAGAAACTAGCTACAGGCAGGAAAAATTAGAGGGAGTCTCTGATGGAAGGCAGGAAGATTAAGCAGGACCAGGACAGAGTTCTTCTGCAAAAGGTAGGACTTTAGTTGAGACTCAGAGGAATCCAGAGAAGTCAAGAGGCAGAGATGAGTCGGGAGGGCATTCTGGTGATGGCAGACATCTAATGGAAATGTCCAGAGTTATTTTGTATTTCTCCCCATCTCAGTGGGGATGGGAAGGGGGTGGATCTGGACTATAAGACTAAATTACATTCAGGTAATTTAATTTAAAATTAATTAAATGGAAAAAGAATCTCCCAGGGTTGGGAGATGGAGGTTGTGAAGCTCCTTCTCCCATCTAAGTCTTAAACTTGTGTACAGGTCTGTCCCCTCCCCACCCAACCGCCAAGCACTAGGTTGGTGGTGGCCATTTTTCTCTTGATTCTAGAGGGTATTGGGGAAGGGTTGCACCTTATATGGGGCAGGGAACTATGAGCATCATAACCATTTGACAGTCAGCAGACTTTACAGAAGCAAGATGGCTCACCGTGGCCCTGGAAGTTCCGGTCAATGGAGGCCAGCTCCCCACGGCCACTGAACTCCTCCGCCTGGTCCACCAGTGCCTCCTTCACTGCCTCGTGGCCACATAGCACAACAACTCTCCGAGGGCCCATGTAGACAGTAAACACAGGTCCATATTTCTTACTGAGCTGAGGAGAAGGGAATAGGGGTGAGACAAGGGTGGAGGGGGATTGAAGCCCTTATTTCTCCAGTTGGGGTCTCAGAGAAAAGGCAGGGAAGTACTCAAGAGTGGTAGAGTGGGAACAGCCCTGATCAAGCCAGCTAGGTTTCATCCCAGGCTCTATCCTGGATTCCCAAGTGTCCTTGGGTAAGTCATTTCTCTTCTCTTGGCCCTTCCCCGTTTGTTCAATGTGGGGAGTCAACTAGATGATTTCTAAGGGCTCTTCTAGGCCTTTTGGTTTAAGATTAAATAAGCCTTTACACCATTAACATTCTGTAATTTACTCCAATTGTGATCGTCAGTCTAGGGATTCCGGTTCTAACATCCATGGATTTTAAGCATCCAGGCTCCAACCCTGGAGCTTCAGGTGGCTCAGTGGATGGAGAGCCAGGCCTAGAGATAGGAGGTCTTTGGTTCAAATCTGGCCTCAGACACTTGCCAGCTGTGTGACCCTGGGCAAGTCACTTGACCCCCATGGCCTAGCCCTTACCACTCTTCTGCCTTGGAGCCAATACACAGTATTGACTCCAAGATGGAAGGTGAGGGTTTAAAAAAAAAGAAAGAAAAGAAAAGGTGGGCAGACTCACCTCCAGGAAAGACTGAAACGTGGCATCAGTTCGAACCTGCAGCAGGTTGCCCAGGAAGGGTAGGGGAGTGGGCCCAGGAGGCAGCTTGCCCCCTTTGTGCATGCGCTTCCAGGCAATGAGGATGACGAGACAGGGTACGCAGAGGGCCAAGAAAAGGGTGATAGCTCCACCAAACTCCATGGTGCCCAGAGTATGGGGTGCCCAGCCTGCTAAGAACCCCGGCTATATATTCCTCAGGCTTCAGACTTATCTGAAATCTAATCTCTGTGGGATTAAACTTCCCAAAGCCTGGCACTAAGAATTACATAAGTGGTGTCCCCTCCCCGAGCCATGGAAGGAAAGGTCCCTCCTCACTGGAGCAACCAGGCAAAGCTTCCTGAAGAAGGGGGTCTTGGACCCGATCTCTCAGCTCCTTCTCCCTTTAGCCCGGGTCCCATTCCTCCTTCTAGAGACAGACATGGCGGCCTGGCAAGGACTTTGGTTTGGGAGTTAGAGGATCTAAATCGGAATTAAACTCTGCTACTGACTGCCTGTGTGACTCTGGGCAAGTGCACTACCCCTTCCTGAATTGGTTTCTTCGCCTGTTAGATGAGAGACTAACTTCAGGGAGCCTGTCTAGCTCTAGGATGCTGTGGAAGAACTTCCTCTCCTTGAGACTCAGTTTCCTCATTTGTAAAATGAGGAGTTGGACCCAGATGGCTTCGAGTTGTGTCTGTCTCTCTGCAGAAATTACTTTGGGGGGGCAGCTGGGTAGCTCAATGAATTGAGAGCTAGCCCTAGAGACGGGAGGTCCTAGGTTCAAATCTGGCCTCAGACACTTCCCAGCTGTGTGACCGTGGGCAAGTCACTTGACCCCCATTGCCTACCCTTACCACTCTTCTGCCTTGGAGCCAATACACAGTATTGACTCCAAGACGGAAGGTAAGGGTTTAAAAAAAAAAAAGAAATGACTTTGGCCTCTGGAGAAAGCTGGAAGGAACGTTGGGGTCCTTCTAGTCCAATTCTCTTGTGCTAGAGATGAGCAAACAGGCACGGGGTGGGAGGTAGCAGGAGACAGTGGCTACTGAGGTCTCTTTTAGTTCTGGACCTTTGTTCCTAAACAGCAGAGCAAGGATCCTGCTGGCGCTCTTCCCACTGCACTATAGGCAGCCCAGGGGACAGAGCACTGAGCCTAGAGTCAGGAAGACCTGAGTTCAAATCTACCCTATGACACTTACTATCTGTATTACCCTAGGCAAGTCACTTCACCTCTATTTGCCTTGGAGGCAGGGGATAGAGTGGAGTCCAGCCTAGAGTCAATAAGAGCCAAATTCAAATCTGCCTTCAGACACTATCTGTGTGACTCTGCCTCACTTAATCTTGCCTCAGTTTTCTCAACTGTAAAACAGGAATACTAACAGTACTGACTTCTCTGAGTTATTTTGAGGATCAAATGGGATATTTTCAAAGTGCTTGGTATGGTGCCTGGCACATAGTAGGTACATAATAAATTACTTTTTTTCCCCTTCCTGATTTCCTTGAGCCTCTGAGGCTTTAAGGGTCTTTGGGGAAGAAACTGCACTTAAAGTTCACTCTTTTATATGGTGAAAATAAGAGCCCAGAGAGGGCCACAGGCACAAATCAAGACTGGTGCAGAAGAAGAACTGGGTGAGTCAAGAGCTTGGGGAGGAAAGGGTCCAGGAGCCAGCAGAGATGCCTAGGGTGGGGCTGGAGAACTGAGACAGGTTGCCTATGGGTTGGGTTTAAGCTCTTTATTGTTTGTTTCAGAAGGATTTCAGGCAGGTGGAAAGAGAATACTAGAGTTAGGATGCAGGTCTTGGCAGGAAGGGGTGCCACACCTCAGTGTTTGCTCTGAGAACCTGGGAGGCCACCAAGGCAGTCTTGCCCACAACTCAAATGTCTTGGGATTAGCAGAAACCAGATCACCCAGTGAACTCAGAACCTGAGAGGGCCTGGGCCCCAGGGGTGAGAAAAGGGGAGATAGCCAAGAGAACCAACAGACCCCTCAAAAGACTTCCTTTGAGTGCTGGTTCTTTCTCTCCTCGTGTTCCTCTTGCTCTCGTTCCTCCTCCCTAACTCTCTGTGTCCTCTAGCATCTCTCTCTCTTTTCTTGATGGAATATATTTCTCCCACCTCTCTATTCTGACACCACTGGGGTGAGGGCTTTTGCAAGGGCTGGAGGGGGTGGTGTTTAGGGTTGCTTTCTTCCTTTGGTGCCATCCAGCTCTTAGCTGTTGCTCGAAGAAGCTGTAGCATGTGCGGCGGCCACACCACGGGAAACCATCTTGGCAGGCAGGCTAAGCCAGGTTGTGGGTAACTGATGGACCACAAACCCATCAGTGAGTTTGGGGGGTGTCTAGCTCAGTCATGTGAAGACATCCCCCAGCAGTCAGGTGCTGAGGAGAGCTTAGAGCTCAGGCAGACATCTAAACCCCAAGACCATCCACTGCGTTCCGAGCCATCCCCAGACGTTGACCTGATTTGTCCTGCCGCTGGACTTGGATGACTCTGCTATAAAGATATTTTTTATCTGTAATGATGAAATTCCACATTATAGGATCCAAATTGTCTCCCTTCCTCTCCCAGAGCTGGTGAGTCATTCGATCTGGGTTATGCATGTTTCATGATACAAAATCTATTTCCATTTTGTTCGTTTTTGTAAGAGAATAATCATAGAAAACCAAAACCCAAATAAACTAAAGTGCTTTGATCTGCATTCGGACCCCAACAGTTCTTTCTCTGCAGTCCTTCAGAATCCAGTTGTCCCAGACTGTTGTATTACTGAGAGCAGCTGAGAGAAGCTCACCCAAATCCAATTCACAGGCAAGTCCCTGGAGGGTGCCATTGGTCCTCTTTAAAAACAAAGAAAGAACAACAACACCCAACGTGCCCATAGGTCTTTCTGGCCCTGTCTATACTTCTCTCTCCCTCCCTGCATCGCTGTTTCTCTCTTCCTCTTACTTTCCCCTATTTTTTCCTCTGTCCTTCTTTCTCTTGTGTTTCTCTCCCTTCTTACTCCTTTTCCCATCTCTGTGTCTATGTTGATTTTTCTCTCCCCCAACTCCTTCCTTAGCCTCTCGGACAGAGCTGAGTGTGTCTGTCCTGCTTAGTCAGGTAACTTGGGGTTGGGGATCTGCCCTGGAAGCATCCCTCTCCTCCAGCCAAACCAGCCTCTCTGTGTCATCCCTAAAGTCACCAGCCTCCTCTGTGTGGCTCTAGTCTCTCCCTCTTCCTCCTTCACCCTAAACCCACTCTTCCCTCACCTGAGATATCCACCAGCCTTTCCCTAACAGCCTACTAGACTGGGTTTCCTCCACTATCATCTCCCCCAGGAAGGTCTAACTCCTCGGGTTCTCCTGAGGAGTTTTCCCATCTTCAAGGGAAGCTCCACCCTTGAGGCTCTGTTCGTGATGAAGCAGAAAAAAGTGGTCATGGGTAAAAGTGCCAAACAACACAGAGTGAAGCATGAGAAGCTTTATTCCATTTCGTAGTAATCTACCAGTGCTGTTCGACCTGACAAGACCTTGAGAGATTGTGGTGACTTGATGCTGGTGGAACTGAATTAAGCTCAGTTAAATTGAATCATCTAATCTAACCTCCCAGTCCTTGAAAGAGGAAGCGATTTGGGCAGGATCCCACAGCTAGCGTGGAATTGGGATTTCAATCCACATCTTCTGACTCCAAGTACAGAGCTTTCTATGATGTTCAGCTGACTCCCCCTGCCCAGGTTCCCCATCATCGGGGCAAGAAGCCGAGCTTGTAGATTTGGGGCAGCGTCCCGAGCCCACTGCACTGGGGCCTGATGTCCAAATCTTCAAGGGGCTTGGAGGAGACCAGGGAGAAGTTCTGCAGGATGGTGGTGAAGAAGAGGAAGAGTTCTGTTCGGGCAATACCCTCACCTAGACAGGCTCGCTTCCCTGTAAGTGACAGAGAAGGACAATAAGAAGAGAAACCTAACAACAAAAACACTGCCCAGCACTTTCTATTTGTTATCTTCTTTGAAGTTCACAACAACCCTGGGAAGTGGATGCTAGTACTCTACCTATTTTACAGATGAAGAAACTGAGGCTGAAAGGTTTAATTCATTTACTCAGGATCACACAGTTAGGTAAATGTCTGGGAAAAAAGGAGGACAACTCAGGCTCATATGATCTTAGATTTAGAGCTGGGAGGAATTTTAGAGATTATCATATATAACTCCTTCATTTTACAGCTGAGGAAACAGGAAAACAAAAGGAAAAACACTTGTCCACAGTCACATGGCTACGAAAATGTCTCATCTAGGCTTTCTGGCTGAGCTCCAAGACATGCACCCCCTTCCTTCCATTCTTTTCCTGGAGTAATAGAATCATTGATCTTTCCAGTCACAGGATTACTGAATCTCAAAGCTGGAAGAGCATTTAGGTCGGTCTACACCTGAATGAAGCTTCCTTAGCCCAGTGTTCCTGACAAGTGGTCACCCAGTCTCTTTGTGAAGACCTCCAATGAGGAGGAACCCAGCACCCATCTCCCACAGCAATCCCATCCCCAAGGATAGCTCTCCTTGTTAAGCAACCACATGTTAGAGTTAGCCCAAATCTCCCTCTTTGGGGGAATAAATTCTATTCCCAGTTTTCCCCTTTGGGCCCCCCAAAAATAGAGACATCCTCCCACAAACTATCCTTTAGATACTGGACCATGGCCCTGCTGAGACAGATAATCCCAGTCCCTTCGAGAAAGGGCCAGCATGGGGTAAGGTTGGAGTTTTGCCTCCCCAAAAGACATTCTTGGGGTCCATGGTGCCCCCCTCTCAACCTGGAGGGCCTCATTACATGGGATACCTGGGATAAGCAGGGAGGGAGACATGGGGGGAGGCAGAGGAGGGATCCAAGCAGTGACTGTCTCTTCTCCCCTCTTCTCTCACCCCTCACCAAACTCAGCCCTAGCCCTCCCCAATCCTTCCTCTCTCCAACAACCTCTGAAACTATCCCCTCTGGCTTTCCCTATTATTAACAAACTCCTCCACCAAGGGGGGACTCAGTGGGTAGATTGCTGGATCTGGATTCAGGAAGAACTCAGTTCAAGCCCATCTTCTGATAATTCCTATCTATGGGATCCTGGGTAAATTATTTAACCTCTGCCCCAGTTTCCTCAACTGTAAAATTAGCACAACAATGGCAACTATCTCCCATCATTGCTGTATCAAATGGGCTAATATTTGTTATTTTTTAACTCTTACCTTCTGTCTTAGAATTGATATTAAGTATCAGTCCCAAGGCAGAAGAGTGGTAAAGGCTAAGTAAATGGGATCAAGTGACTTGACCAGGGTCACACAGCTACGAAGTGTCTGAGGCCATTGAACCCAGGTCCTCCTCACTCTACTGAACCACCTTGCTACCTCTGAGCAAATATTTGTGAAGCCTTGTGCCTGACACATAGTTGGTGCTCGTTTCCTTCATCCTAGCTCTCTTTTTCTCTGAGAGCTTACATGTTCTAAAATTCTGTTTTCTCTTCAAGGCATCCATATCTCCTGGTGCTCCTCTGATCATCAAATCCAGGAACAGGTTTTGACATATTCCTTGCTCCCCACTGCCACATCCAACAGACCTTTCCTCTGAACACTGAGCCAAAGCTCAGGATCCATCTCTCCTGCTTTAGAGCTCATTCCATCCTTATGGCTGCCTTCTATCCATCTCCAGGTCACTCTCCCTCCTCCCCAAGAGTTTCAATATCCCCTTCAACATCCTATTTTCCCTACTTTTTTCAGTACCCTCAAAAATAATGATTACTATTTCAGGGCTACTTGAACCACAAATGAGATAACATTTGTAAAAAAAAAAATCGTAGCACTGTGCCTGGCACAACAGACAGAACTCAACACAATGCTCTGGATAAAGTTTGATAAGAACCAAGGATAGAGAAAACATCACCTCCTTAGGCCTGGACACTATGCCCTCCTCCATGTAGCTTAAGATGACATTTGCTTGTCCTCAGATACTTCCTAGTTGTGTGACCCTGGGCAAGTCACTTAACCCAATTGCCTAGCCCTTGCCCTTCTGTCTTAGAATTGTTTCTAAGACAGAAAGTGAGAATTTAAAAAAAAAATGGTTGACTTATTGAATTTATAAATTCACTAAAACCCCTAGATCCTCTTCAAATGAATCTTAATCTTGTATTGACTTTTTGAGCCCAGGTATAAGACTTTATATTTATCCATGTTAAATCCATTCTTTTAGATTGGGACCTACTTTAAAGCCCAGCACAATCTTTTTTGGATCCAGATTAAGTCCTCTAATACACTAACTATCCCATCCAGGTTTGTGTCACGGGGATCTAACTAAGCACGCCAGTTATGCCTTTATGATTCAAAGTTCAATAGCACTCAGTCAAACACAGATCCCCGGGGCATTCCATTGGAGCCCTCCTTCTGTTGTGGTGGTGGTGGTTGTTCATTCTTTGTTTTGAAGAGGACCGATGACATTGTGGATTGATATCTTGATTTGCTCATCAATTAGACTTACATGAGTCATGAAAGTCCAGTGGCAAAACCATAGTCAGGACAACCAACAATGGCCCCAGGATGCAATGGATGGATGACCTTGAAGTCTTCCATGTTTGACCCAGCTCTTCAGCCACCTCCATGACCATTGGAACAAATTGTTCTCATCCATCCATTTCACGGGGGAAAGTCTTTACATGCTTGGCGTAGACCCCCTCCAACTCACCAGCATATTTGAGGCCTGTCAGTTACCCTCAACCTCATTTAGCCTGAATGACAAACAGTTTCCTGGAATGTGGTCGCTGTGCATGCTCCAGCTTCTTGGAGCAACAAGTGAAAGTTGAATGAGAAGTAGATGCCAAAGGTGGATGCACAGCCCTGAAAAGGGCTGGGAAATCCCACTCACCAGGGTGCTAGTCCTCCCTGAATACCCCACATGCCCCAGAGACTTTCTTCTAAGACATCAAACTATCTAAGAGTACTTCAGGGATCTGGCCATTCAACTAGCTCTGAATCCAGCTGACTTACCATCCTCTAAGCCACATCTCGCCATTTTGATCACAAGAACATCATAAGATGAAAAATGCTATCTGCCTCCAGAGAAAGAATTGATGGAGTCTAAAGACAGATTGAAGCAAACATTTTTGCTCTCTTGATTTTTCTTATGTTTTCTTTTTGGCCTGTTTTCTTTCATAATACAGCTAATTTGGAAATGTTTTGCATGACTGACTATGGATACCTAAACCAAATTTCTTGCCTGCTCAAGGAGAGGGGAGAGGAAGAGAGAGGGAGAGAATTTAGAACTCACATTTTTTTAATGTTAAAATTGGTTTTAGGGGGGATCTGGGTGGCTCAGTGGATTGAGAGCTCTGAGACAGAAGGTTCTAATTTCAAAGTTGGCCTCAGACACTTCCTAGCTGTGTGACCCTGGGCAAGTCACTTTACCCCATTGCCTAGCCCTTACCACTCTTCTGCCTTGGAGCCAATACACAGTATTGATTCTAAGACAGAGGGTAAGGGTTATAGGGGAGGAAATGGTTTTACATGTAATTGGAAAAATAAAATATAAAAATATAAAAATTTTCAAAAAAAAAAACAACCCACCATGAGACTTTGTCAAGTACATGGTTAAAATTCAGTATTTAAAGTTGGTCAATAATCTTTCTTTGATCTAGCCTAGTAATTCCTTTCAAAGAGAAAATGTAGTCAACTAACATGAGGCATCTTTGAGGAAGAAGCCCTGGCTGACTCCTTGTGGTTATGATTCTTTTTCCTGAATGCTCACTAGCCATCACATTCCAGATTATTGCCAATAGTAGATCATGTTCAATGGCCTGTGACTCAAGGACTCCATTTTGTTCCTTTATTGGAAAATCCAAGGGCCAGTTGTCCTTCATTGAGATGATAATGAAGTGGCCCTGGCCATCTCTGGTATTATCCACAATCCTCATTCTCACCCCACATATCCAGCCTGTTGCTAAATCTTGTTTCCAAGTGCACATCTATCAAATGTGTCTCCTTTCTGCTCACGACCCTATTTCATATCCTCATCACCCCTCAGACAGACTATGTGTGTGTGTGTGTGTGTCACTGACACCATCAGGACTCAAGGGCATGCACTTACCCATGGAGAAGGGGATAAAGGCTTCATTCTTTTTCAGAGCTCCTTGGGCATCCAAGAAGTGGTTGGGGTCAAAGATGTGCGGCTTCTCAAAATAACAAGGATCTTTCAGACTGGCGCTCAGCAAAATGAACACATCGGTACCCTGGTGTAAATTGAGGGAGAAGGTCTCAAAGTAGGTAGGAGTGAGACTCCCCCTAATAAACTACCTTCCTTTTATAGCAGAAGGAAGGTAGCATAGTGTACCCACATCAGGGGTGCTGCAAGCATTGCTTTGGGGTACATACCACTCCAAAGACTCCAAGCACCCACTGACTTTACCTTAGGAAGAAAGTAGCCCTGGAAGGAAGTGTCCTCAGTCACCATGTGAGGGATACCCATAGGAAGTAGGTCACTAAATCTCTGGATCTCATGGATGACAGCATCTGTGTAGGGCATTTTGGCTCGATCCTTGATCTCCGGGGCACGGTCCCGTCCAACCACCTGGTCAATCTCCTCCTGGACTTTCTCTGGAGCAGAACAAGGGACATATAAACCGGACTCATAAGAAGGACCCCAGAGGGAACCCGGTGACCTGGCAGACTGGTGAGTGCTATTGCTTTACCAATTTAAATATTAAAATGTGGCACCACTTCCATAGTAGAGTCCATTTGGAAAACGGTAAGCTGGAATCTCTAAGGGACACTCATATTCAACTTGCTCAAGAAAGTCTGAGACAGTGGGAGAAATCATTCATTCACTTAACCATTGATCAAGTGCCTATTATGTGCAAAGTCTTCACTGGAGAATAACCAAGGAACATGGGGTTTCCTTGGATGATTTCAAAGCCAAAGGAAAAGTCATTTAATGTCTCATTTCCCAAGTATTTATAGGATACCTCCTATTGGAGAAGCTCCTTGATTCCCTGTTTTATCTTCAAGGCTTTTTAAAAAATCACATTTTTTTCATTGAATATAATAGGACTCATCAACTCAATTCCTCCTGGTGAGATGATGTAGTCCTCCCAGGCTTTACCCATTCCCTGACACTGTCTTCTAAGGTCCTCTAGCCCTTAGCACCTGCCCTGCCCTGGCACTGCTTCCTAAGGTCCACCAAGTCTTACCAAATGTGATCCATCTACATGCTGTCACAATAAACCTGTGATAATGAGAGAATGAGGCACAAGAGGTCCGAGCTTTTCTATTTATTGGCTAGTGGTTGTCAACAAATAGAGGTCAATGGTCCCTCAGTAACCAAAGACCCCTGATGCTGTTAGAATAGCTCTTTAAGCAGTTTAGTAGTTACATAAAATGCCCCCCAAACTAAGATTTTGGTTGGTTCTTAATTATGCTATCTCACCACTTGACTATGAGGCTTCACCTATCTTGCTGACCAGAAAACCCAATTTAGGTCAGCATCCTCTTCTTAAAACCAATCCCACAGGGGGCAGCTGAGTAGCTTAGTAGATGGAGAGCCACACCTAGAGATGGGAGGTCCTAGGTTCAAATCTGGCCTCAGAGTGTGACCCTGGGCAAGTCACTTAACTCCCATTTTGCTTTGGAACAAATACTCAGTATTGATTCTAAGACAGAAGATAAGGGTTTAAAAAAAAAACCCACAATGCCTTCCCAGCCCAGAAACTTGCTAGAATTCAGGGTATCTATGAAGGGTGGCTTAGAATTATTAGTCTTCTCCCCTAAAAATTCTGCAGAAGGTCTCTTCTCTACCACTCCCTATACCAGCAGAATCCCAAACTAGGAAAATATCTTGTGACCAAGTTGAATCATCCACCCCTCATCCATCTTTCTTTTCTCTCCCAACTAGCATCTTGTTTCATTCACTGATTGCGGGTTAGAATTAGATCTGCACAATAAATTCTAAGCCTTAAAGCTTGATTACAATAATAAAGCTCAATGATGATTCTGCTTATTATTCTTAATGAAATTCTTAATTATAAATCAATTATCAATAATCAATTTCCCAGACCTCTGGAATTGTCATCTGGCCCATTTTCTCTCTTTCTCTCCACCTCCTGGCTTCCCTGGCTTGCTTCAAGTCTTAGCTAAAATCTCATCTTTAAGAAGCCTTTCCTTATCCCTTTTAATGCAAGTGCTTTCCTTCTACTGAATACTCCCAAATTATCCAGTCTGTGTCTCGTTTGTACAGAGATAAGGGAAGTTATAGAGAGTCTCTCGAGTCATTAGATTGTGGATTCCTTCAGGGGAGACTTGACTTTTCTTTATAGCCCAGTGCCTGGCACATAACAAATGTTCAATAATGTGTTTGCTGTCTGACTGATCGATCTATTGATGTAGCCTCAGAACCCTGGTCCACACTGATCCTTGTGACTTCTGGGTCTTTCTCTCTACCCTATGAATGAACTTTCTTTGATGTGTCATCTCCCCAGTGAGAACATAAATTCCTTAACAGTGGGAACTACAGCTGTCTTTTATTTGAATCCTGGGCACTAAAAGAAGTGATTGGTAGATTCTAAGTGTCTTTTAAATACTTTTTAACCCATTCATTCATTTATCCATCATTACAAGTCTGAGAAGAGGGTTTCATTGGAGTCAGAATTTGATGTAGGAAACCAGGGTAGGGCTAAAGGGACACTCTCTGAATGGGAAAGTAGAAAGAATACCATCCTACAGAGATTTGTTTCTTGGGTTGGTCTTACTTAACATTTGGATAAATTATCTGAAGAGAGAAGGCATCCTCGGTCTCCTGCTGTCTTAGGGTCTCCTCCTCTGGTAATTTCCCTGTTTCCTTGTTTTTATTATTATTATTATTATTTGTGATAAAGATGATAATAATAGCTAGCATTTATATAGCACCTACTATGTGCCTGGTATGTTGCTGAACACTTTGTCACATTTATCTTATTTGAATCTATTTTTATCCCCATTTCACAGCTGAGGAAACTGAGGTAAGCAGAGGTTAACATACAGAAGTAGTTTGCCATTTCCTTCTCCATCTCATTTCACAAACAATGAAACTGAGGCAAAGAGGATGAAGTAACTTGTCCCAGGTCAAGTGTCCTAGGCCAGATCTGAACTCACAAAGATGAATCTTCTTGATTCCAGGTCTGACACTCTATCCACTGCATTATCCAGCTGCCTCTCTTCAGGACACCCCAGAAACTGCTTGAGTGGGCTATATGAGAAAAGTTTTGCTAAAATGGGACGTTCAGGAATTTCATAAAGTATCATAACTGGAAGGTAACTTAGGGCACCATCCCAATGTTCCCTTGGCATCTTTTTAGTTAGGAGGGACCTCTGTGGCCATCTAAACCGATTTACACATTACTGAAAGAATCCCTACTCCAACATACCTGAAAAGTGGTCAGCATTGGCTTGAAGACCCTTCCAACCCTTCAGAAATAGTCACTTGGTTCCACTTAGAGACAACTCTCATGATTTTTACCTCAAGCCTCGGTTGGCTTCTTTGCCACTTCCTCCATTTGCTTTTGGTTCTACCCCCCAAGCCAAGTAGAAGAAGACTACTTCTTTCCCACAGGACTGTCCTTCAGATACTAGAAGATGTTATCATAGTCCCCCCACCTACCTGATCTTCTCCAGGCTAAACATACAAAGCTTCTTAAATTACTACTCATATGACAAGGACTCAAGGCCTTCCAATACCATGAATGCCCCTCTCTGGATGCTGTCCAGCTTATCAACATCTTTCCTAAATTGTGATATCCAGAACCAAACACACCATTCCAGTTATGTTCTAATGAGGGCACAGTAACCCAGGACTAGCACCTCCTCATTCCTGAAAAGTATGCCCCTCTTTATGGAGTCCAAGATTCCATTAACTTTTCTGGCTACCATATCTCTCAGCTGACTCATGATGAGCTTGGAGCCCCCTTAAACCCCTAGATCTTTAACTAAGCTACTGTCCAATTGTGAACCCTCATCTTATATGTAGGTTTTTTAAAACACACTTTACATTAATTTCTATTCAATTTCATTCATTAGATTCAATCTAATATTCTAGTTTGTCTAGTTGTTTGAGAATCAGAATTCTCTCATCTGTATGTTTATCAAGTTCAATTCCCATTTTTCCTACATGGGGAAACCAAGTCACAAAAAAGGGAAAGGACTTGTCCAAGGTTCTCTATTAAGCCAGGAGAAATACAAGTGCTACAATATTACCCCCCCCCCCAGCTCTCAGTCCTACAATTCTGGGTGCAGAAAGGACAATTTCAGTAGTCCCAGCGATGCCCTTCCCTTCAGATGCCTGCTTACCTGCCACCTGGGGGTATTTAAGAAGCAGAAGGAAGCCATAGCGCAGAGTGGTGCTAGTTGTCTCAGTCCCCGCAAAGAACAAACTCAGAACTGTAAGGACAAGGTTCTTAACATGGTACTTGGAATCTGGGGTCTCCTTCTCCTAGGGAGGTTCACAACAAATAAAGAAAGAGGAGGTACAGAGAGCTGGTTGGGTTCTTCATAAATCTCATTGTCTCTGGTTGTTGCGTTCTATCCCAGAAGCTGAGGCTCCCTCTGTCTATCCTGATCTCTATCCATTTCTGTCTCCATTCTGTCTGCCTATGTTCCCCTTCCCATGTCTGTTCCCTCTCTCCCTGAACATCACCCTTTTCTCTTTGTCTCTATTTTTCTTCCTCCCACCCTCGCCTTTCTACCTCTATTTTTCAGCCTCTCCCTCCATACTTCTCCATTTCTCCCTCTCCCCTTGGTTTCTCTGTATCTCTTCCTGCCTTGGGGCTTTTGACCCTCCCCTTATCATGGTCCTTTTCTGTCCAAATCACTAAGTGGTCCTTTGTGTTGGGACAGAGAGAAGCTTACTTTTTCTATGCGAAGCAGGAAACTGTCTATGAAGTCCCGGGGAGAATTGGGGTCCAGGCTCTCTTGGTGTTGCTCAATCTTGCTAGAAATGAAGTCTTTGATGTGCTGAGCAATTTTCAATACACGGTAATGGGGGCCAGGAAGAAGCTTTAGCACACTTGGAAACTGTTCAAAAAACTGGAGCAAAAGGACAAGGAGGAGGACTGAGGTCTGGCTATGGTTCCAACCTCCCAGGTCTTCAAGTTCTCATCACACTTCATTGGGATTGATCCAAATGCCCTCCCTCCCACCACTGTGAATGTGAAATCCTACATCCCGTATGATTCTGGTACTGTATTTTATATATTCTATCATTCTGTGATACTTTATCGCTTTCCTATTCTGATATAACCCCCCCACACACACAATGATTTAAGCTTCTGACCTCATTTACACTAGGCTGACTAAACTGTATATCCCCAGTCATCTTGTTCTATTCCTCTACTGCCACATGGCTGTGAAATTATTAATCTGGTATACACAAATTATACATACATATGCTTTGTTGACTCTGCCTGTATGACTTCCACCCTGTATGAATGGATGTAAAATCCTTGTATATCCATATCTGCTGATTTTAGGTTTATATCATAATTTCCTTTATAAGGGGGCTGATGTCAAGGCTCAAGGTCTTTAGTTGCCCATCAGACTCCAGTTTTATTGTGAGACCAGCCCTCTCTTGTTAAAACTATTTCTTTTTGGCTTGGAGACTTTATTTTATTTTTGGCATCTTGGCTAATACATTTCCCCCATGCTATGACCTTTCCTCTAATCCCAACTGATCCCATCCAAAAACCATTCTTTTTGTGCCTGTGACCCCTTCCCTGTGTCTTTTCTCCCTTTTCTTCCTTCTGGATTTTTATCTGTGACTAGAAATATTATTTAATGTTCCAAGTGAATGTTCCATGTTGTTGCTCAATTGTATCTGACTCTTTGTAACCCAATTTGGGGTTTTCCAGGCAAATATACTAGAATGGCTTGTTAGTTCTTTCTCCAGTTCAAGGCTAGAACCAAAATGGTGGCTTAGTAGGAGTGAAAACTGGAACTGCTCCAAGAATCCTCCCAAGCCAACCTCAAAATAGTGCCTCAAAATGACTGAAGTCATAGAATCAACAAGGAAATGGAGTGAGGGGGCTCTCCTGTGGAAAACAACTTGAAAGGTAGGCAGAGGGAGCAAATTTTCATGGGATTAGGGGAAACCAGAATTACACTTCACACAGAGGAGTGCCAGCTGACTCCCTACCACCTACTCTGTCAGGTTCTAATCCTGGGCACAGGCCAACTTTGCTATCCTGGGACCTTGCCTAAGTCAACAACAAGAGGACCCCACACCCATGCCTTGAAGTCCCAAACCCTGGCACCAGCCACCATGAGGCCCCAAAGTCCAAAAGGTTTGGTCCTTTCAAGCCTACCCTGTGGCCAAGTCCCTAGCCCCAGGGCAAAATAGTTCACAGTGCTCTAAGTCCTGCAAGCCATCAGCAGAGGACATGGAATTAGCAATTTTCAGAACTTCTAGTCCACAGACAAAAAAAAAAGGCTAGGAAAATGAGCAAACAGAAAAAGAAACATCTAACCAGGGAAAATTTTTATGGAGAAAATGAAGAATAAGGTGCAGACAGTAGAGGGAAATGAGAGCAAAGCAAACCATATGCAAAACTTCAAGGAAAAAATGGGACTTGTTCTTAGGTACTGGAAAAGTTCAAAAAATTATGAAAATCAAAAAAAATGAGGTGGAAGAAAAATGATAAGAAAATGGAAAAAATAAATGAAGATAATGCAAAAAGAAAATAACAGCTTAAAAAGCAAAATTGGCCAATTAGAAGAAAGAGGCATAGAAGTCCAATGAAGAAAAGAGTTTCTTTTTAAAAAAAACAGAATTGATCTACTGGAAAAAAGAGATTAAAAAATTCAGTGAAGAAAAGAATTCCATAAAAAGCAGAATTGAACAAATGGAAAAGGAGGATCAAAAGGTCATGGAATAAAATCAGTCTTGAAAAATTAGAACTGGGAAAATAGAAGCTAATGACTTCATGAGAAATTGAGAAATGATAAAACAAAATCAAAAGAATGAGAAAATAGAAGAAAATATGGAATATCTCATTGAAAAAACAAGTGACCTCAAAATCGATACAAGAGAGACAATCTAAGAATTACTGGACTACCGGAAAGTAATGATAAAAAAAAAATCCTAGACATCGTATTACAAGAAACTATCAAAGAAAATTGTCCTGATATTCTTGAACAAGAGGGTAAAATAGAAATTGAAAGAATACACATATCACCTCCTGCAATAAATCCCTGAGTGACAACTCTCAGGACTGTTATAGTCAAGTTCAAAAGAAGAAAATACTGTAAGTCAGAGCCAAGAAGAAAATATTGCAAGCAGCCAGAAAAAAAAAACAATTCAAAAAGCATGGAGCTCCAGTCATGATTACACAGAATCTGGAAGCTTCTGTAGTGAAGGATTAGAAGGCTTGGAATATGATATTCTGGAAGGCAAGAGAAACTGGGTTTACAACCTTCCCCATCTCATTTTGCAAATGCGAAAAATGAAGCAGTAAACAATTAAGTGACTTTCCTAGGGTCACACAGCTATTACGTATCTGAGGCTAGATTTTAATTCATAAAGATAAGTTCTTCTAGGCTCTATCCACTGTGCCACCTAACTGTCCAGCACCACTTAGCTGCCCTATACTAATACTATAGAAGAGCTATACCATCCTCTCCCATAAACATCACATATATTTTTGTCACAGCTCTCCTGTAGCTAGATGATAATATGAATAGAATGTTGGACTTAAAGTAGGCAAGTCTTGAGTTCAAATTAGGCCTCAGCCATTTACTCACTTTTGTGAGGATCCAATGAGGCAATATTTGCAATTGGATTAGTAAACCTTAAAGTGCTGTATAAATGTAATTATTATTATCATCATCATATTTGGGACTAGTAAGAAATACTGTCTCTTGTATTAACATTATCTTTGTTTTTCTGTCTCTTGCCTTTTCTCTGTCTTTCTTAGTCTCTCCATAGTTCAGTAAGCCTCTTTTAGTTATTTGATATGTTCATATTCTTTTACTTGGCTTTGGGGATACAAAATAGTCTTCACTGTCTCTCAGTGTCTCCTCTTACCTACACCTTTTCCTCTATGTCCTCCCTTTTACATTTCCCCTTATTTTTTCCTAATGTGTTCTTCTTCCTTTGTTCCCCATTACTATCTCTTGGTTCTCTCTCCCTATGTCCATGGCTTCCTTGTCCCCCTGGGCACCTTTAAGATCCCCCTCCTTGGTCCCCAAGTCAAACCTGCATCCATAAGGAGCTTAAAATGGTGAAAACTTCAACAAACATGTTCAATATTTCCCGGAACTGGGTGTCTTGGTAAGAGAAGCGTTCACCAAATACAATCGAACAAATGACGTTGGCTGTGACTGAATGGAAAATGAAGGTGGGGTCTATCAGGGCCCCTGGGGAAAGAAGAGGACAGAAAAGGAGGGAATTAAAGGAGGGATGATAAGGAGCTCTGAGGTATCAACTATCTGTGTCTCTTTGTTTTCTGGTAGCCCAGGAAAATCTTTTTCTTTTCTCTTGGTGAAAATCCTTAGAGCAAAAGGAAATGATTCACAGAGGGAGCCTGTGGAGCAAATTCTGAATCTCTGGGAAGGGAAAAGGACCATCTCTTCCCACCTCTGGCATCTATTCTGTGACATGTGAAGAGAAAATTATACTCTTAGTTTATTTTTTTAATCATTCAGCAAACTTTAATTTAATCAAATCAAGAACCTAAAGTACCCCTACTTAGTACCTAACTAACCATTAAGTAAGAGAGCTCACAAGTCACTAATTAGTTCATACCCCCACACACCACAAGCACTGTCCCCTCTTGGGCAGTGCTAGACAAATTAGGAGGCTGTGATTGGTTCCTGTGAAGTGGGGGAGAGACAGAAAGTGACATGAAAAAAGGGGTATAAAAGGCCAAGCCCAGGAACTGATTCATTCACTTCTGTGTTGATGAGATGGACTGAAGGGAGACTCTTGGAGGCCGTCACTTTTTCCTGAACTCATCCTTGACTGGAGCTTTCTGTACTGGCTTGCTGGGTGATCAACTGGAGTCAAAGGTGGAGGAGGACTCCACAGAGACTTCCACATGGAGATGGGAACTTGAGGGAGCCCTTGCTGGAGGCTGAGTCAGACTTCACTGGATCAGCACTTAGGCTGGTAGACCAGAAAATTCTCTATGTCCTTCCTATATTTCCCACTTTAATATCTCTACCTTGTTGTAAATAAAAGCTGCTAACAGTTTTTCTGACTTAAAGGTTGATATTTCATAATTGGCAGCTACAATCTTATTTTCATAACTCTCATCTTTAGTCAAACCTAATTTGAAGACACCATCTGGGACTTTGCCTCTCTCTTTTCTTTTATTTCTTCCCATTCTGACTTCTTGAAGGGAGATGAGAGAAGTTATGAACAGTGAGCCTGGCCAAGACAGTGGAGCAGCTGAGAGTTGACCCTTGAGCTTAATACCATATGCCACCCCAAATTCAATGTTGCGCAGAACTGGCTGAGTAGAAACTATAAGTAAATTATGTGAACACAGAATAGTATACTTGTCAGATCTTTGGGAAGGGAAAGATTTTAAGACCAAGCAAGAGTTAGAAAAAAATCAAAAAATGTAAAATAAATAATTTTGACTATATCAAATTAAAAAGGTTTTGTACAAACAAAACCAATGTAACCAAAATCAGAAGGGAAATAACAAATTGGGAAATAATCTTCATAACAAAAACCTCTGACAAAGGTCTAATTACTTAAATTTACAAAGAACTAAATCAATTGTACAAAAAAATCAAGCCATTCTCCAATTGATAAATGGGCAAGGGACATGAATAGGCAATTTTCAGTCAAAGAAATCAAAACCATTAATAAGACATGAAAAAGTGTTCTAAATCTCTTATAATCAGAGAGATGCAAATCAAAACAACTCTGAGGTATCACCTCATACCTAGAAGATTGGCTAACATGACAGCAGAGGAAAGTAATGAATGCTGGAGGGGATGTGGCAAAGTGGGGACATTAATGCATTGCTGGTGGAGTTGTGAATTGATCCAATCATTCTGGAGGACAATTTGGAACTATGCCCAAAGGACGATAAAAGACTGCAGCCATAGCACTGCTGGGTTTGTACCCCAAAGAGATAATAAGGAAAAAGACTTGTACAAGAATATTCATAGCAGCGCTCTTTGTGATGGCAAAAAATTGGAAAATGAGGGAATACCCTTCAATTGGGGAATGGCTGAACAAATTGTGGTATATGTTGGTGATGGAATACTATTGTGCTAAAAGGAATAATGAACTGGAGGAATTCCATGTGAACTGGAAGAACCTCCAGGAACTGATGAAGAGTGAAAGGAGCAGAACCAGGAGAACATTACGCAGTACGCAGAGACTGATACACTGTGGCATAATCGAATGTAATGGACTTCTCTACTAGGAGCAATGCAGTGATCCTGAACAACCCAGAGGGATCTACAAGGAAAAACACTATCCACATTGAGAGGAAAAACTGTGGGAGTTAAAACACCAAAGAAAAACAACTGCTTGACTACATGGGTCGAGGGGGATATGATCAGGGATGTAGACTCTAAATGAACATCCTAGTGCAAACATTAACAACATGGAAATGGGTTCTGATCAAGGACACATGTAAATACCCAGTGGAATTGTGCGTCAGCTATGGGAGGGGTGGAGGAGGAGAGGGAGGAATAGAAAATGATGTTTGTAATCAAGGAATAATGTTTGAAATTGACCAAATAAAAAAATAATGTCAAAAGAAAAAAAAGAAGAACTGGCTGAGTACATCAGTTTCTATGAACCCTGTGACTGATGAACCAGGGAGAATTCCATCTTCCCTACATTTCCTTCATTCTTGAGAACAACATGAGGGGGTAAATCCAGCACTCTGTGCCACATATCACCTTCATTGCTTACATTCTGCTGTCTCTTCTTCTTACATTGACATAGTCTATTAAAAATGCCAATGTTTGCTACAATGATGCATCCATGAAGTTTTATTGCACTCAGATAAACAAAAGACAGTGTTAGTGATAATAAGGTCATGAGACACCCAAGTCTTCAAAAATGCCATTTGGTAGAACCACTACTATTGCTATCTCCAATTCCATTTCCCCACAAGGACTCCCTGCCACGTCTGAAAATCTGTGCCTCCTCTGGAGTTAGTCATCCAGAATTACAGGCTTGTCTTCTTTCAGCACATTGATGATGAGGGTCTCCAGATCTTCATGAAATTTTTCTTTGACCTTATTAGGGTTCATCATGGTGGGAGCAGATACACTGATGATGGTGCCATGGAATGTTCCTGCAAGTGAAAATTGCATTGCCACGAGCTTGTCATTCACCCATTCTGGGAGGCACACAAGCTTGTTGAATAGATTAGATTTGACTGTGAAACCTACACCAGTATGATGGGTTCCTTGTCACCACAGCCAATCTAGAAAAATGCTCTGACTTCAACAAGTGGGCTTTCATTTGCCAGCCTTGTTTCACTCAAGGCTTCTGTTTGAATGAAATGCCAGCTGAGTTCTCTCACAGGAGCTGTTCATCTTTCATTTCTATGGATTTCATATTATTTGTAAGTGTGTACACATTCCATGGATGGAATTATCTTTGCAAACATTTTTGTACAATTCTTTGTGTTTCAACCACAGAATGGAATTCCTGTCTGCTGCAATGAGCAAGCCAGGATGAGGTGAAGCAGACAATTCACAGGATTCCTTTTTTAGCTCCTTCTTCACATCAGGAGGTAAGCAATGCAGTCATTTCAAAGACTTCTCACACACCCCAGGGAATGTCAAATCCCACTACTGCTTCAGTCCAGTGAGAAAATAACTGTCTGCCCTGGACCATGTGAAGATGGAATTCCCTCCCCTTGTTATTTCTAATGTAATCAATCCACAACTTTAGTTTAATCAATCAAAAACTGAAAACACCCCTACTTAAGACTTGAGCAGTCACTAGGTGGAAGAGTTCACAAGTCAAAAACTCTTACCTACAAAGGGGACTGCCCAGACCTGGGTAGGGCTAAGCAGTTTGGAAGCTGTGATTAGTTCCTGTGAAGAGGGGAAAGAGACAGGAAGTGACATAGGAAAAGGACTATAAAAAGGCCATGGCTTCCTCTCTCTTCGAATCTTCTGGCTTGGAGTCATTCCTGCTTTGATACTTGAAGAGATTCTTCCCTTGGTCCTGTGGTGGTGAGTGGAGTGATTCTTTCCTGGGTTCTTCAGTGAGGAGACCCTCTCTGCTCATTTGCGCTTTGATGGGATACTCCCTTCAGTGTATGTTCTGGTGAGATTCTTGGCAGTCTTAGCCTCATGTACACTGAAGGTTCTCTGCAGGTTCTTTGGGTTTCAGCTTTCTAATTAGGACTTTGGGTTCTGGTGAGATTTGCTTTTGGATTCCCATTTGTGGTCTGGAGACATTAGGATTAAACTTAGGGTATTTGTAGCTAGGCAGTACTTTCTGTCTCTTTACATTTTCTACTTTCACTCTTTCCACCTCTTTATAAATAAAGCTGCTAAAAGTCATTTTGACTTAAGTTGTAATATTTTTAAATCAGAGACCACAATATTACTGTAGAATTCTCATATTTATCATAAAACCTAAATTTAAGTTCTTACATTGAACTTTTACCTAGTATGTGAATCATAGGCTATTTAAGCAAGAAGTGATCACTTAGAGAAAATAAAAATACTCCCCAAGCAAGAATTCGAATTTAGATTTTTATGCTAAAATGAAAGCTCTAAAGTAATATTGTGATTGCCAATTTAAAAATATTATGGCTTAAGTCTTAAATTCTTACAGCCATTTGTATGCAGGGTTGTAACAGTAGCTCCCAGTGTATCCACACATGCTGCTTCATCACTAGCTTGTCCCCACAGGACTTCAACATAGGTAAAGTAATAATAGAATAAAATAGTAAAATTATTGAATAGTAAAAAATAATAATAAAAGGTAAAATTATATGAATGATGTCTTTTGACTCAAGCATAAACTGGGTTTAAGTAAGTCATCAGTCATGCCCTCTCTTCCAGATCCAGCAAAGTTCATTGGCAAGACAAAAGTCAAGATTACTGGTGAAGGCTCAGGATGCAGCAGATGATCTTGGTGTCTTTTATGTCTAACCAAGCTCTACATGCTCCACAGCACCTGCTTCAGATGACTTCATGGCCCATTAAATCATATTGATCCACATCTGCCTATTCTGCCGGGGATAAGCCTTCACATCCTTGGGGTAGACACTCCCTAACTTATTGACAGGTTAGAGGTCTATTGGTTACCTTCAAGTTCATTTAGTCCATCTGCCAAGACAGTTTGACCTAGTTATGGCCACTTCACATGCTCCAAGTGAGAGTTGAATGGCAAATAGACCCCAAAGGAGGACAGGTAGCCCTGAAAGGGCCTTGGCAACCCTCACATCAGAAGTACTAGTCCTCCCTGAACACACCATACGCTACTGCATTTTGAATATATGTTTTTAAACCTACATGCTCACAACATAATAATTATGACAGAATCTATGAATGTCAAGAAAATAGACCTGAGAAAGGAAAATATTCACAAGGGTTATGGATAGTCAACCCAAAACATAAATAAGAAATTTCATATTTTATTGCTCATAAGCTCTGGGAGAGGGGAGGGAGGATGGGGGGAAAGAACATGAATCATTTGACCATGAAAAAATATTCTAAATTAATTAATCAATTAAAAAAAGGAAAACTTTTCACAAAAAATTAAAATATTTTAAATTTCATATTTTAATATTCAATTAATGTATTATCTCCTAGACTAGAGAGTAACCAAGGAGTCAGAGAAAAATATCACACAGAGGAAAACTCCATTTGGGGCTGTCAGGATACTGAAAGGGTTCTAGCTAGTGACAGAAGTGGCAAATCCCAAACAGCTCAGTAGAATGCTCCCTGGTGAGTTGGTTGGGTGGTTGTTGTCCTTTGTACACAAAGAGGACCAAAATTACATCAATTGGGGGTCAATGTACAGTGCATCTGATTGGGGCTGATCAGGCCAATATGAGCTTGGAAGACTCTACTGTAGGTTGGCAGAAATAGACCATATGAATAATATATAAATAGCCCTAGTGAGTAATTAAAACAACAATAACAATAATCATAACACTCACCATTTATATAGTGCCAGGTCCTGTACTAAGCATTTTACAAATATCTAATTTTACTTAAATAGCCCTGGAAGGTCCATGCTATTATTATCCCCATTTTATAGTTGAGGAAACTGAGGCAGACAGAGGTTAAGTGACTTCCCCACTGTCACATAGCCAGAAAGTATCTCAGTCTGGTTTTAAACTCAGGAATTCCCGAATCCAGATTTAATACTCAATTGACTGTGCCAGCTAGCTGTCTCAACATATATGCTGAGTAAAATATATGTGGAAATATTACCTAATTTGAGCCCCTTGGTTAGATTTTGATCTATGGAAAATTGACCCGTATGAGTCAATACTCTAAGTGAATAATGCCACACCACAAGTGTTTACTTGCCTCGTTGTATTTGTCAAATGTTCAATACTTTTAAAAGGCCATCTTGTCTCTTATTCTCAGTCTTTCTTTGTGCCTCTATCTCTTGCTCTCTTTCTTGTCTTTTTCTCTATATTCCCGAGTCTTTCTATTTCTCCCTTTTATTTTCTGTACTGTATATCTGTCTCTTTCTCTCTGAATTTCTGCACCTGTCCCTCCCATCTCATCTCCTTACCTTGGGATTTCTGGAGTTCCTCTACCAGGCATTGGGCTTCTGCCTTTATTTGTTCTTCAATACTCCTCTTTCCCATCCCAAAGTCCCTGAGGGTAGCAATTGAGACTCTTCGAAGTGTCTTCCATCCATCATATGTAACAAAAAACCCTGGGAAAAAGAGAAAGGGATGGGAGGCAGAGAGCTGAGACCCGTTTCCCCTCATCTAATCAATGTATCATATATTTAATCCCCAGGTTCATGTCCTCAACACCTCCTGCAAGTAACTCCTTTTGATTATTACTACTTTTTCCCCTACATTCCTCACCTTATAATTCTCTTCCCTTATCATGATGTCCCCTTTCATCTTCTTTCCCTAGGTTACTGAATTTCCCTACATTTTTCCAATATTCCTTTATCCATTATATCATTTCTAACTGAATTCCTATAGTAGCCTTCACCTAATCTTCTCTCCCTAGCACTTTCCTGGATCATCTCCCATATCCTGTCTCCTCCAGGTCACTGCTCCAGGAACGTCTTTGACTTCTCCTTCTATAATTTGAGTCTCATCCTCATCCTGGTCTTCATCATCCCAACACCTTCCCTCACTGTATCCCTCCATCCTGGTCCTCTGCTTCTGCCCTCTCCAAGTATATATAATTTTTCTACAGCCTGCTCACCATATCTTTGAAAAACCATTTCAGATATAGCAAGGGTTCCACGGCCACTGAACACCTCTGCATTATCCACCAGGGCCTTCTTCACAGACTCAGGTCCACATATCACAAAATACCTCCGGGTACCCAGATAGACAGTGAACACATCTCCATACTTGTCTCGACACTGCAGGAGGCAAACACATACACTCGACATCAATGATACAGTCCTAGGTGCCCCAGGGTCTCAACCTCTAGCCACCTCTGACCTGGGCCCTAACACCACCAGGAACTTCTCTAAAACTAGAGTCTTAGATAATACAGTAATTTAACTTCTCTAGCATTAGCATCCTTCCCAGACCTAAGATCTTTTGTTCTAGAATAGAATCATTGATAGAGAGATAAAGGACCTAGGCATCCTCTGGTGGGTAGGTGGGGTATCAAATTCTTTGCCCACCGTGCAGTGAACCAGATTAAATTGTAACTGGGAAATGTTTAACAAAATAAAAAAATGTACAGTACAACATAGATAATGTTAATTTGTGGTTTTCTAAGTCAATATGTACCCTGAAAGGATCTGTTTCTATATGAACTTGACACCACTAATCTAGTCCAACCTCCTTATACTGCATATAGAAAAACTGAGGCCCAGAGAGAGTAAGTGATTTCCCCCAAATTGCACAGCTCATCAGTCAAGTCAATAATCATTCATCAAGTACCTTCTATGCTTCAGGCACTTTATGCTTAAGTAATGTGGATTCTAAGGAAAGCAGAAGTAGTCCCTCTTTCTAGAAGTTTCCATTCTAATGGAGGGGATAGCATGCTGACTCCATACATATAAGTTATATCCAGGGTATAATAAATAAAAATTGATCTTGGAATTTTTATACTAAATTTATAAGTATTTATTAGTAAAGAGAAAGAATGAGAGAAAGAAGATATTACCAAGCTAACTACCCAAAGGTCTCCTGCCATGTTGCTGCTGCTTCATCAGGTCCTAGATTTCCAACCAGCCCTGGTCCATTTCACAATGATCATCTAGGGAGCCCAGCTAACCACATGATTGGGCCAGATAAATTAAGGCCAGCCAAGGAGCAGGCTTGAGTTCAGGAAGAGATTGGAGCCAAAAGACCTAGTTCCTTCTTGTCCTGGCATTTATATCTTGCCAATGACATAACACCTATTCAACTTTTGATTGGACAATCTGGGTCATGTGTTCTAATGTTCAGGTACATAATCACACCACACCATTGGGTCAGAGGCCATGCAGGGGAGCTTCCATCCACTCATTTTGGAAGCCACTGCACTGTCACTTTGCATCCTACCTTAATTCATATGAGCCAACTGTGAGTTATATTCTTATGTCAATTTCACACTATTCCCCCACTTTGATTCTTTGGTAGACAAGCATGTTAAGTCTCCCCACTTTTGATTCTCTAGGAACTGAACATGTTGGTCTCCCCAGTGAATCCTTCTACATATGGTGTCTATATGTTTTAGGATTGACCCACCAGGGTGCATAAGGGAACAAAAAATATTGCACATTTCATGGAAGGTGTAACTACAGTTTAGATAATTAAAAGAAAGAGGAAAAGAAAATTTGATTGATAGGTGCATTGACAAGGAGCCATTAGGGGAGCATTTCCCCTTTTGGCACAAGAGTTTTACAATCAGGATAAAATAATAACACAAAGGAAGAACAAAAGCAGATGGAGGGCTCAACCCCACTTCAGTTCTTCATTATATCCAAAGGTTCACTCAGAGTCTCATAATGTACTGATTGATGTCTGGAAGCAACCTCTATTGTTGCCATCTTTGTAGTCCATTTGAAATCTTGAAGGTTCTTACAGCATCTTTTTGGGAAATCTGCTTTCCAGGTCCAGGTTATTAGTGATATATTTTCCTAAAATTGCTTTTAAAAGATCTTGGGCTTTGGACTTTTAGGATAATTACACAATCCCCCCTTCAGGAAAATAAGATACTCCCCAGGATCTAATCTTAATATTACCTGAATCTAACACATCAACAATAGGCTTGACACAGAATGTATGGCTAAGCTATCAGGTAGGTTATTGATTTTTTAAAAGCATTAAGTAATAAATGGATCAATTCTCCCAAAAACAAAAGAAGGAAAATTAAATGTTAAAGATATAATTAAATCATAAGTACATATATGTAAGTATAAATTAAAATCATAACAAGTCCTTGAATCACATTCAAAATCTAATGAAGGTAGTTCATGTCCTACAAGCATATAGGACAGATGCAGCAATATTACAGTTACCCATCATCAGCCACAACTACAGAAAGTTGCCATACTAAATAAAAAAGAAGAGACGGAAGTCTAGCAAAAAGGGAGACATGATCCCACAGGCTTATTTCCATCCCAAACATAGGGATAGCAAGCCAGAGTTAAAGCCAATAGAGATATATTTTAGTCTTGTATCTTAAGTGTCGAAAACAGGGAAGTCTGACCTCAGGACTTGCTGAACAGCTGAGACAGATCCTCTATTTTGGCATTGATATTCAACCCTACAGGGCTTGCAGACATCCTTGGTCCTGTGTTCATCAGCACTGATCAGTGACTTGTTAACAGTCCCTTTTTTATGGAATCAGCCACAAAGCAATTAAAGTCCCATAATATTTAATAACCAATGGCTGGTTTCAATAGTCCAAAGCTTTGCATGCAATGTTGTTAGGGCTTATAAGCATTGTAAACTGATACTTCAATATCAAATATCAATCATGATTCCTTAAAATCAAGTTTAAAATAAAAATCAATCAAATTTAAATGAGAAAGAAAAAAATCCAAAAGAAAATCATATTGCAAATCCCATTAATCTCTTTTGCTTTAAACATTTGCTTCCTTTTCTCAACTTTCTGTTCATTATAAGAAAAAATTTTCTTTCATTATTAGATGTCAGAGCTAAAATCAACTCAGGTCCTTCTAAAGCAGTGAGGTTAGCTGCAGTGTCTGCCCAAATGATTCGCTCTAGAGGCAGGGTCAATGTCACCTGTATGGACAAAACAATGAATCAGAGCTGTGGGTAGCTGGTGAGCAGAGAGCAAGTCTTTAATGATCTCTGCATTTGCAATACTTTTACCAGCAAAAGTTAGAAATCCTCTCTGCAAACAAAGAATTCCAACAGAATGGCAAATAGTAAAAGCATACTGGAATCTAGGTAAATTGTTGCTTGGTAAGTTGCCTGGTAGGTATACAGCCATTTTTTGAGAGCCAGCAGTTCTGTAGTCTGAGCACTAATATTAAAGGATAGAGAAAATGACCAAATGGTAGCAAATTTTGTAACCACAACAGCTCCAATGTAACATGTCATCCCTCATAAAAGAAGAACCATCAGTGAACAGAATTAAATCTGTGTTTTCTAAAGGTGTGTCAGAGATATCATCACAGGGTTTTTCAGCCATTTCTACCACTGATTATATAATTGTCCCCCAGAGATTGGCAAATCAGGAGGCAATGTTGCATGATTGAAGGCTATACAGTATTTTAGGATGATATTTCCCTTACAAAGTTATCTCATATTTAGCAAGCCTTTAATCTGAAAATGCCTGTGTCCTGTCAGCAGTAACACATCAACCTCACACAGGCACAGAATTGTTAGGGGAAATCCCAAAATTATATCAACTTATTTGATTACAAACAAAGCTGTGGCCACAACCACTCTAAGGCAGGGCAGTACTCTAGCAGTCACTGAATCCAGCTATGCTGAAAAATAAGCAATTGGGCACTATGCAGGACCCAAAGTTTGAGTTAAAACTCCAGAAGCTAGCCTCTTCTGTTCATGTACATACAGGGTAAATGGCTTTTTATAATCTGGAATTCCTAGAGCAGGGGCAGACATAATGACTTCTTTTAATTCTGAAAGAGCTTACAGGTGTTCTGAATCTAATTAGACTGGTTCAGAGTTTGAATTTTAAGTCAGAGCTACAAGAGGATTTGTAATTTCCCTATACCAAGAAATAAGCTGCCTACAGAACTCTGTTGCCCCCAAATTGATTTCAGCTGCCTCTTAGTAGATAAAGCAGTCAGTTGATGAACAGTTTCAATGCATTTGGGGGAGATGGAGCAGGCTCCAGTAGTCAAAATAAAACCTAAATGTTTTATCTTTGCAAGACTCTACTAAACCTTTACCATAGAAAACTTGTGGACTCTCCACAAGCTCCACAAGCTCCCTCCAGAAAGTGATATTAGCTAAATCCCTCTTTAAAATTTGTAAAAAGAAAGTTGAGCTCTCTACAAATCCCTGAGGTAATCTTATACATGTCCATGAGAACTTTTCCAGGTGAAAGCAAATCCATTTCTGGAATCTTTGTGGATAGAGGTGGAGAAAAATACAGAACACAAAGGTAAATTGAAGATCATCTCAGAGGGAAGGCACTAGCAGGAGCCAAGATTGCGCTTTCAACTGAGAAGTGAAAGAATCAAGATTTATACCCCAATTCTCACATTCCAAATTGTGAAGCATTCATTTCTTTCCCTTCTGTTTTTACCTCACTATATCCAGTCAAGTTCCCAGACCTTGCTCCTTTAAATTAGAGATGTAGAGCTAGAAGGGACCTTACAGGGGAGCTAGGAGGCTCAGTGGATAAAGTAGAGAAGATATTGGTTCAAATCTGGCCTCAGATACTCCCTAGCTGTGTGACTCTGGTCCAGTTACCACCTAACCCCAATAGCCTAGCCCTTGCCACTCTTCTGAGAATTAATACTAAACAAGAAGGTAAGGATTTAAAAATGTATGTGCATATGTGTGTGTGTGTGTGTGTGTGTGTGTGTGTGTGTAAATAGAAGGAACCTTAGAAATCACCTAGTTCAACATTATCCTTTTATAGAAGAGGAAACTGAGATATGTGATTTGCCCAAGGTTACCTCAGTAATAGGTGGCAGAGCTTAGATTTTAACCCAGATCTAGACATCAGGTCCAGTGCTCTATCCACAATACATACAACCATTTCCCAAGGTCCACTTCTCTAAGAACCTCTCTCCCTTTACCAATGGTCTAAACTCCCACATCAATAAATAATTTCACAATATTTAATCCCCAGTGAACAAACGGGAGATGGATCTGTGAAGTTCTCTATGGTTCTCCAGCCCACTCCTTACCCAGGTCTCATCCTTTTAAAGAATGGCAAAGCATTCCTCTCCCCAGAGAGAAAAGAAAACAAGCAGCCATATCACAAGCAGTCTCATACTTCCCTGACCCAGGGAGGCCCTAGGTCCACTCAGCTACCCAGACAAAAGGAGAGCTCACCTCCAAGAAGGATTTGATGAGGCCATGGCGGCCCAGTTGTAGCAGGTTGCCTAGAAGAGGCAGAGGTGTGGGCCCTGGAGGGAGGTTGACTTTCTGGGGTCTCTTGGCTAGAAGCAGGAGGAATCCCAAAAAGACAGCTAGGAGGAGGAGGAGGTCCCCAGCATTCATGGCTTATCCTCTGATGGTCTAGCTCCCTTCTGCCCCTGCCTACTACTGAACCTGAACCTTTATTCTAGCCAAGGAAGGAGGTTTAACCACCTCCAATCAAAGTTAGGTAACTATTGTGCCTCCAGGACTGATTTACCACTCCACCCTACCCCAGTCTTCAGGCTGAGATACACACAGGAACAGAATCCAGGAGGTCCTTCCCTAGTCTCATGCCTTGATAGGATGCTCCCTTTCCCCTCAGGGATCACCTGGCTCTCTCAGGGCTACTGCCTGACCCTTTATCTTTTCTTGACACTCACCCTCTCTTCCTAAGAGGACAATCAAGAGAAAGAGGTCTAAAAGCCACTTGCTCTCTATTATTCTGTTTCCATTTCAGCCCACATCCAACCCACACTGACTTTACAAGTTCCATGCTAAAAGGATCATAATTGTCCATGTGTTTACTAGGCGAGTAGGGAGACTCTAATAGCTCAAAACTTTCCCCAGCTGCTAAGGAGAGCAGGTGCAAGATGACCTGACCTGTGAATATGGAGGAGGACTGTGGCTTAGAGTGGACCCCATGCTCATAACTGAGTCAAACCTTTGTGAGGCTGGGGATGGGAAAAGGCCTCCCTTTGACCACTTTTTAGGCTTGGTTTCAGCTACTGTCCAAAGGCTGGGTCCTTGGGAAGCAACCAGGATGAGAGAGCTTTCTTGAGTTCCTATTACATAATTATCCATTGGAAAGGTCAGAAATATATGATCTACCAATGTTCTAACCTCCCACATTAGAAAATAATGGCACAATATTTAATCCCCAGTGAACAGACATGAGCCTCAGATCAGTGAGGAGGAGACTGTGGGAGGAGAGAGGTAGCACACAATAGATAGAGAATAGAGAATTTAAAGTGCCATCTCATGGAAGAAGCATCTATTTTGTCCTATTTGGACTCAGATGGCTGAGCTAGGTGGAAATTCTAGAAGTCAATTTAGGCATAAAATCAGGATAAAATGTCTAATAGTAGAGTGGCAAGGGCTAAACTATTAGTGTTAAGTGACTTGACCAGAGGGCTCCTCTTCAGTAAAGTCTTTAGGCAGAGGCTTAATAATTACTTATTGGGTATATATTAGTAGGAATTTGGGGAAGGAGGAGTGCTGCTGACCTAGATGGCCCTGAGTTCCCCTCCAGCTCTGACCGTCTGTGGATCTGTGAACTGGCCTTACCCTTACGAAGAGCCTGCTCCAACAGGGAGACAACATTATTCAAGTGTGATGCTAGAGATTGATTGGAATGCCTGCCATGCCTTCCCTTCCCCACTTCATGCATGTTGCTAGACACTATCCAAAAACTGGGCCCTGAGAGATACTAGGAGTTCCAGAGAAAATCTTTCCTCATAGGATGAACATGCTGAAAGAGGAATTCCCATCAGGTTACATGGAGAATTTAGAAACCTTGGCTGAGGGGAATCAAAATTCTGTCCTTAGGGGAACTCCCATCCTCAGAGATAGAGCTCAGCCATGGGCAGAGAGCCCTGCTTTACAGGAAGAGAGACAGCCATTTGTCTAAAAAAGACCTGGGAGTTTTAGCGGACCACAAGTTCAAAGAATCAATCTCTTGATATGATAGCTTGATGAGAATACTCTCTTGGGCTAAATGAAGAGATACACAGGTCTTAAGAGAAAGAAGGTGATCATCTGAATGTCCTCTCCATATATAAGTACTAAATACTCTGATCAAATGGTGAATGTCCAGACGTGGGCAACCAGAACAGTGAAGGTCCTTGAAGAGTCCATGTCCCATATGAGGATAAATAAAAAGAATGGGGTGGGGGGCATTTAGTCTGAAGAAAAAGACTCATGTGGGTAAAGGGCTGGCAAGTAGAAGTGAGATTAAATTAAGTCTGTCTGTTCCTAGTGAGCAAAAGGAGGGACAGTGGGTAGGTTCCAAATAGGTGGATTCTTCAAGATCAGAGCTGTCCCAAAGTAGAAGGGGATGCCGTGGTAGAAGTTGGGCACACACACACCCCCACCTCCTTGGAGATCTTTAAGTAGAAATTGGGCAACCACCTGTTGGCAATATGTTAACAAGGTCTTGGGGAGAAGAAAAGATAGGAGCTGAACACAGCCTCAGTAGCTCTGAAATTCTATAATCTATGATATGAGGGAAAAGACATAATCCTAGTGAAGCCCCTACTCTGAAGGCAGGGAAACCTGCCCTGAGGAAGACCCTAGTCTAACAAGGACACTAACTGTTGAGGTAGGGCAGGAGCCCTCTGGGGATCTGGGCCAAGTTTGGCTTTGAGAGAGCACATCATAGCAAGAAATTATCATGAGAAGCACAGATTAAATAGGACAACTAGGCAGCACAGTGAGTAGAATGCCAGGTTTGGAGGCAGCAAGACTTGATTTACTGACTTCAAATCTGGCCTCAGGCACTTACTAGTTATGTGATCCTTTACAAGTCACAACTCTGTTGGCCTCAGTTTCCTTATCTTTAAAATTAGCAGAAGAAGTAAATAGTAAAACTACTCCAATATCTTTCCCAAAAACCCAAATAGTGTCACGTGAAGTATCTGGCATGACTGAAAATGGCTTAACAACAGGTTGAATAGGGGAACATTGGAGAGGGTGCTTTGATTTGAACAGCCAAATCTCCCCTACTCACTCCCCATAATCAAGGATAGAAACTAAGCATTCAAAGGGGGAAAATCACTGAGGTCTGAGTGGGAGTCCATTGGTGTATAGCCTCCTACAGGCTAGAGCCCAATTGGTGAAAGAAAGAAGAAAAATCAGTGAGTTCTTGGAACTATGGATGGAGGGATTCCCAGCTACTGCTATCTCAAGTGGGGAACTTCTCCTGGGATAGGTATCAGGAGTCCTGGGTTCTGCTCCTGAATCCCCTCCAGTGAAGGGCAAAGCAGTTCATTCCACTCTGGGACAACCCTACCAAGGTTGTTTTTCTTTTCTAATCTCATATCTCTGGAACTTCCACTCATGGTTATTATAAAGACTTCACAGGGTAGCAGTTAGGTTAAAATGTGTGTAAAGAGCAATTGTTCATTGTTTTCTGTATGGAGAAACCAGACCTGGCATTTCAATGGTATGGGGAAAAGAAGACTCAGGGAGGAAGGAGATGGCTATATTTGAAGGATTGCTATATGGAGGACAAATATAGTCTGTTTGATTCAAGTAGGCAGAACCAGACCATGAGTGGAAGTTCCAGGAATGTTTCCCTATTCACCCTGTTGTAGTTCAGTCATTTTCAGTCATGTCAGACACTCCAAGGCACTATTAACCCTCCTTCCAGTTCATTCCCCTTAATTTTATTTTTTTTGGATATTATTCCAAGTTATTAAACTCATATCCTTACCCTCTCTTTATGTACACTCCTTCTATCTACTCTAATAATGATAGTTTTTAGGAATTATCATCTTTCCCTGTAGAGATATAAACAGTTTAACCTCCCTGAATCCTTTATGATTTCTTTCCTGTTTACCCTTTTATGCTTCTTTTCAGTCTTATATCTGAGAATCAGATTTTCCCATCAGCTCTGGTCTCTTCATTAAGAATTCTTGAAAGTCTTCTATTATATTGAATACTCATCCCTTCCCCCAAAAGAACCATACTCAGGTTTGCTACATAGGTGGTTCTCAGCTGTAATCAGAAGCAAAACACTTTTGAGGACAGTTAGAGTGAAGAAAAAGAGGGAGAGAGACAGAGATAAACACAGAGACAGAGACACAGAGTTAGAAGAAAAAGGTGGGGTGATGCAGGATGGAGGAAAATCATCATTGTGAATGTTAATGGGATGAACTCATCTATAAAATAGATGTAGATGTGTAGGAAGTAAGTAACTCTCTTCTTTTCCTCTTAAAGCTCATCCATGAAATTTACGCTATATCTTACTTCCTACAGATGGCAGTAAGGATTAGAAATCAAAATCTAACAATATGTTGTTTCCTAGAAGCACATGAAACAGAAAGACACACAGAGTCAAAATAAGGAGTTGGTGTAGACTATATTATGCTTCAGCTGAAGGGGGGGGCGGGAAAGCAGGGGTAACAATCATCATCTCAAACAAATTAAGAGCAAAAATAAACCTAATTAAAAGAGGCAAGCAAATAAACTAAATTTTGCTTAAAAGTACCATAGACAATGAAATAATAACAATACTAAACATATGCACCAAATGGCATAGAATCCATCCAATGGGGTTAAATCTTATTGGGTCTTGTCCAAAGAATTCATTGATGACCCAACTGACTATTCCAAGGAAACAAGCTTTATTATAAGAGAATATAGGAACAGAGTAGCTGTTATATTAAGTAAGTGAGGGAAGATAAAGAGGCTTGGTAAGCAAAGGTAATGAGAGAATGAATAGCGTGAAGTAAGAGTAAAAAGGTAAAAGGTAAGAGAGGGTGTATGTTGGGGTTTTCAGGAATGCTGGTCATTTCTTTAGGCAGTTGGTCTCCTGTGTCTCCAGGGAACTAATGTCACTTTTCCCTTGGTCATCAAGGTTCTACTTTCACTCTGTTTGCCCACTGGGGGAGCAAACAATTATATAATGGGATGCTAATGAAACTTTAAATACCCTGGGGCAATTTTAGGTCAAGTTTGCTCTTTTCTACTGAGACTCTAAGGAAAGCAGTGAATGTGGAAATTAAGCATTGTTTGAACCTAGTCCTTTGTGACTGGGGAACTGAAGAACCTGTACTTGCTGTCCAGAGACCCCAACCAAGAACCTAGATCATGTCTAAAGACTGATGTGAAGTTTTCTCATAATTGTGAAGCTAAGCCACTCATATGTTTTATATGAAACGTAGCCCCATACAATGAACTACTTATTGTTTCCAAGTTCTTTTGCTTGCGTGCAGCTACTTGTCAGGATTTACTTATAATATCACCCTTTATATCTAAGTCACATACCTATTTGGACCTTATCTTGGTGTAGGGTGTAAGGTGTTGATCTAAATCGAATTTTTGCCACACAGTTTTCCAATTTTCCCAGCAGTTTTTGTCAAATAGTGAGTTCTTATCCCAAAAGCTGGGATCTTTGAGTTTATCAAGCACTAGATTGCTGAGATCATTTACCTCTAATCTATTCTATTGATCCATGATTCCATTTCTTAGGCAGTACCAGATTATTTTGATGATCACTACTTTATAGTACAGTTTAAGATCTGTTCTGTTAGGCCACCCTCCTTCACAATTTTTCTATTTGCTCCCTTGATATTCTTGATCTTTTGTTCCTCTAGATGAATTTTATTTTTTGTCTAGCTTTATAAAATGTTTTTTTTTGGTAGCTTGATTCATATGGCACTGATTGCCATTTTTATTATATTTATCTCAGCCTACCCATGAGCAATATTAATTCTGGAGAGTAATTTGGAGCTATGCCTAAAAGGCTATACAACTATTCCAGCCTCTAATACCAGTAATTCCATTACTAGGCATGTATCCCAAATAAACTTTTAAAAAAAAGGAAAAGGACTTCTATGTACAAAAATATTTGTGGAAGCTCTTTTGTAGAGGCAAAGAACTGGAAAGTGAGTTAGTATCCATCATTTGGGGAGTGACTATGTAAGTTGTAGTATATGATTATAATGAAATACTATTGTGCAGTAAGAAATGATGAGCAGGAAGAGATTAAGAAAACCTGGAAAGACTTAAATGAACTGAGGCAAAATGAATTAAGTAGAAACAGGAGACCACTGGACATAGTAACAGTAATATTGCACAATGATCAACTGAATGACAGCTATTTTCAGCAATACATTGGATCCAAGACAATTCCAAAGTACTTGTGATGAAAAATGTTGTCTGTCTCCAGAGAAAGAACTGATGGGATCAGATTGCAAGTTGAAGCATATTTTTTAAACTTTATTTTTCTTGTTTGCTTGCTTGAGGTCTGTATTTTCTTTCACTGCATGACTAATATGGAGAAATGTTCTGTATGACTGCACATGTATAACCTATATCAAATTGCTTACTTCTTTAATGAGGAGGAAGGAAAGGAAGGGAGAGAAAGAATTTGGAATTCAAAAAAAATTTAAATGAATGTCAAATTTGTTTTTATATGTAATTGGGAAAAATAAAATATTAAACTGAAAGTCAAAAAATAAAATTTCAAGATAAAAAAATTAAAAAGAGGAAGTTACAGGTAGAAATTATTGTCTGCTTAAAAGATAAAGCAAGAGATTTGGAATTTCTTTGCAATGCTACCCAATTCTGTATTTCTTTGCATAACAAAGTATTTGATTCTTTTGGTGTCAAGTTCAGAATTTTAAAAAATAATCAAAAGAATCAAGGGATATAATGGGAACCTTACAGGTCATCTAGTCTTACCCTCTCTTTATAAATAAAGAACCTAAAACCCAGGAACACAAGTAATCTTCCTAAAACAACTAACAGAAATGAGTTTCAAACTCAAGTCTTCTAATTCCCTAGCTAGCATGCATATTATCATATCCCTATCACCATCTGGAGAAGCACAGAGGATATCCACCAATCTCATTCCCTTGAATATTCTGGACAAGTACAGAATTCTACCCAAACCTTCAGACAAGCTACACATCTATTGGCTTTGCTCAACTTTTTCCTGCATTATACTCATGGGGCATATTTGTTTTATATGAGGACGTTGATTTGTTGGGGGGGTTTTTCAATGTTGGCAGAGAAGGGAAAGGGAAGGTTAGTGATAGAGTAGTCTAAAAAAAGGCAGGAAAAAACTCTGGTTGGGGCAGAGGGACACTTTTGGAAATTATTTCCAACTAATCAATCAATAAATAAACTTTTATTAAGAGCCTACTGTGTGTCAGGTATTGTGTTAAGTGCTGAGGAGTCAAAAAGAGGCAATGTCTGCCCTCAAGGAGCTTATATTCTAAAGGATATGAGAAAAACCAAAGTCCCATCATATGTTGTTTATAAGAAACACATTTGAGACAGGTAGACACACACAGAGTAAAGTTAAGAGACTAGAGTAGAATTTATTGGGCATCAACTGAGAAAAAGAAGACAGGAGTAGCAATCATGATCCCAGACAAAGCTAAAGCAAAAATAGATCTGATTAAAAGAGATAAGGAAGGTAATTACATCCTGATGAAAGACAGTATAGATAATGAAGAAATATCAGTACTCAACATGTATGTACCAAATGGTATAGCATCCAGATTTTTTAAATTTTTTTTATTGATTAAGAAAAATTTTCCATGGTTCCATGATTCATGTTCTTTCCCTCCCCTCCTTTCACTGCCCCCCAATAGCCAATGTGCAATTCCATTGGATTTTAAATGTGTCATTGATCAAGACTATTTCCATATTATTGATATTTACACTAGGGTGATCATCTAGAATCTACATCCCTAATCATGTCCCCATTGACCCATGTGATCAAGCAGATGTTTTTCTTCTGTGTTTCTGTTCCCATAGTTCTTTCTCTGGATGTGGATAGCATTCTTCTTCAAAGGTCCATCAGAAATGTCTTGGATTATTAGCATCCAGATTTTTAAAGGAGAAATTAAAGGACCTTAAGGAAGAAATAGATAGTAAAACTATACTAGTGGGGGGCTTCAACTTTCCCTTATTAGACCTAGATAAATTAATTTTAAAAATTAAGAAGTAAATGAAATTTTAGAAAAATTCGAGTTAATAGATATTTGGAGAAAAGTGAATAGGGATAAAAAAGAATATACTTTCTTTTCATCAGCACATGGTACATATACAAAGATTGACTGTGTACTAGGACATAAAAACATAACAAGCAAATGCAGAAAAGTAGAAATAATAAATGCAACTTTTTCAAATCATAATGTGATAAAAATTATAATTAGTAAGGGCTCATAGAAAGACAAATTAAAAATTAATTATAATTAATTGAAAGATTTAGCTATTCTCAGAAATCCAGGACAATTCTGAAGGACAAAGAATGTTATCTACTTCCAGAGAAAGAACTGTTGGAGTCAAAATGCAGATCATAGCATACTATTTTCCATTTTAGTTCATTTGGGTTTTTATTTGGGGATTTTGACTTTATATGAGTATTCTCTTACAACAATGACCAATATGGAAACAGTTTTTGCATGATAATACATATATAATCCAGTTCAAATTGCTTACTATCTCTGGGAAGGGAGAGGGAAGGGAAATAGGAAGGCTATTTGGATTTTTTTTTTATTTTGGATTATATTGGATAACCTTGAAAATTATATGTAGAAATTGTCATTATATGTATTGGGGAATGTTACATATAATTGGGAAAATAAAATTTCTCTTTTAGTGTAGGATCATAGATCTAGAACTGAAAAGGGCCTTGAAGTCCATCTGTTCCAATTCCCTTATTTTATAGCTGAGGAAACTGAGACCTAAGAAAGTGAAATGATTCCCCTAAGGTCACATGGGCAGCTTCAGAGATCAGAGGTGAGATCCAAACCCAGGTCTTCTGACCCCAGACCCTAGGTTCTTCCCACTGATCCACTTTACCTGCTGGAGAGGAGAGGAGGACATACACCTTGGAAAATTAGAGGCTCTTCATGTGGATTGTCACAGAACATGCCCTTTGTGATTCTTGATTTTGCTGAACTAGTTCTCTTTGTTATAAAGAAAGGCTCAGAAAATACTAAGATGCAAAACCAAAAGTTGTCAATCACATTTTTTAATATATTATTTGAAGAACAATATGGACAGGAGTACCCATCTTTGTATGTTCAGTGCCATAATGTTATACATATAAATGGGTGCTTGATTAATACTTCTCAAAGTGTAGAAGTGAATCAAAATCAACTGAGTGCACTAGACTAGTTCATTTCCCAACTCCATCACACACACACACACACACACACACACACACACACACACCACCTTCCATAAATAGAAACCTCCTCCAGCATTCTACTTTCCAAGGTGCCTTCTAACTTGGAATATCTGGTATTTAATGTTTATATAGCACTTTGAGAGTCTAATTAGTAGAATGGATACAGAGCTGGCCTCAGAGACCAGAAGACGTGTGTTCGAGGCTTACCTCTGACCATCCAGGTAGGGTCCACCCTGGACTAGTCCCTGTAGCTGAGTTGCTCCAACAACTCCCTGAGACCATTCACTGAATGCCAATGCAGATTTGAAGAATAAAGCATGAGTTCCTTTCATACACAAAACCAAAAGTCTCATTTAGGAACATTCAGGATAGGAGGAAGTTCTGGTCAGTTACTGGAAATGTAGGATCATTGATGATTTAGAACAGAAAGGGTTATTAAGGGCAACCCACTCATTTTATAGATGAGGAAACTTATGCTAGTTCAAACCCCATCTCTGCTCAAGTTTCCCTCTAGTGAAGGTGGTAAATGATGCCATGCCCCCTCCAGTCTCTGCTCTGGTAGACTTCTCAGATAGTAGGCTTGGTAACAATAGGGTCCAGTGCCTGCTTCTTCCAGCCTCTTAGCCTTGGCACCTTTCAACGGGGGAGGAACTGAATCTGGAATGTGGGAGGTACATTACCCACTCCACTCTCCCTTGGAGTGAGGTCAATATCAGCAGGAACCATAGAGGACCTCAGAGAGAAGTTCTGTAGGATGGTGGTGAGGAAGAGGAAAAGCTCCATCCGGGCAATGCCCTCCCCCAGGCAGATTCGCTTTCCTAAGGAGACAGAGAAGAGTGTCATGGAGGTCATTGCCAAGGATACCCCACCCCAACTACCAAGGATCATTGTGGAAGCTCACAAAAGACTTTTTTCACAACTACCTCATGAGAGAAACAACACTAGTGTTTTGGCCCAGTTCCCATATGATCAGTGGTTGAGAGCTAAAAGGGATCTCAGTAGCTACCTAGTCCAAATTCTTCATTTTTCAAAAGAGGAAACTGAGACCAAAAGAGTTGCAGTGATTTATAATCACAGATCTTCAGTTGGAAAGGACTCCAGAAATCCTTTAGCCTAAGTCTCTCATTTACACATGAAGAAACTGAGGCTTAGAAGAAGTGACTTGATCAGGGTCACTCTAGGGGAAATGACAGGACTGATACAAATCCACCATGTATGAAGTGATAGCAGAAGCAAGATCTCAATGCAAGGAAGCAAAATTTGATATCACAGGTACACTAAGTCTTGGAGAGATGGAATGCATGGCACAAAATGTGTTATCCAAAGGGTGGGGTACATCATATCCCAAAGGAATAGAAGAGGCAGCAGAAGGGCATTACATATTAAGAAAATAAATTCATGTGAGAATAGTCAAGAAACAAAGTAGAGAAGCAGTGTAGAAAGCATTTGGGTAAAGATCAACAGAAGGAGAAAGAGATTGTTTGCTCTGCAATATTCTGCCGTTGGCCACCTTGATGAAGGAAGATAAATATAAAGAGACATAGCCTGTAAGGAGGGGACCTTGAGGTACTAGTTTATACTATATCCCCCATATTTCTCAATGGCCCCTCAGCTCCCTTGGTCAGCCTGAAGACAGACTATGGCTATCTTTAACTGGTCATTGAGGGAAGGCCCCCAAGGAGAGTCTTTATGGGCTTTGGGGACATTGCTTACCTGAAGAGAAGGGAATAAAGGCTTCATTCTTCTTCAAAGATCCCTGAGCATCCAAAAAATGATTAGGGTCAAAATCATAAGGCTTCTTAAAGTACTTGGGATCATGCAGGACTGTGCTCAGGAGAGGGTACACTTCAGTGCCCTGTCACAAGAGGAAAGTGTTACTAGAAGTAGAAAGTGAGCTCTCCTAAATCTCCCCCATCCTTTAAGGACAGACCATCAAGGCCTTCCAAAGCCAGGTCATATCCTGAGCAAGCATGGCCACACAATACTGTGTGTTGGTTCCAAGGCAGAAGAGTGGTAAGGGCTAGGCAATGGGGGTAAGTGACTTGCCCAGGGTCACACAGCTGGGAAGTGTCTGAGGCCAGGTCTGAACCCAGGACCTCCCATCTCTTGACCTGGCTATCAATCCACTGAGCTACCCAGCTGCCCCCTGATATTTTATGTTCTAAGGGACACCAGCAAGCCCCTAATCTAGGATGGAGTCCTCCAAGGTCATGGATTCCATGAAACCTTGAGTTCCTTTACAAGAATTAGAGCTGAGCAGCTCAAAAGATCCTGGGGGTGCTACTGATCTCACCTTGGGAATGAGGTAGCCTCTGAAGGAGGTGTCCTGAGTCACACAATGGGGCACACCCAGAGGGAGGAGGTCACTGAATCTCTGGATCTCATAGATAACAGCTTCAGTGTAGGGCATTTTGGCTCGATCCTTGATTTCTGGAGTACGGTCTTTCCCAATCACCTGGTCAATCTCATCTTGGACTTTCTCTGGGGACAGAAGAAGGGACATGTAAACCCACTATGGAAAGGACCCCAGAGGGAAAACTGAGAACTGGCAGACCAGGGAGTGTCATGCCATCAGTTTGAAGAAAAAATGACAATTTTTTTATGTACCAATAATGTTTTTTTTAAGTTTAAAGAAAGAGAAAAAGGCAAAGAAAATTCTTCCTCATATTCAACTGAAATGTCTGTCTTTAATTTTGATCTGTTAGTTCTACCTCTGGCTTTTATATGTAAACCCTAAATCTTTACTACCACCAAATCATGTCTTCCACTGGATATGCACCTCTCTTAGACCTTAGAGTCTAGAATTTAGCAAGTCAAAGCCAGAAAGTTTAAAAGATGTGCAACACAGAATGTCAGAGCTAGAAGGCACCTTAAAATTTAGAATGTCAGAGTTGAAAGGGTCCTTGGAACAGAGAATTTTGGAGCTTGCAGGGATATTAGAGCACAGAAATAGAATATTAGTTTTCTCAGGGGTCTTAAAAAATAAAATTTAGTGTTAAAAACAAAGGGCCCTTAGAACAGAGGAAAATGAAACTCATTCCCCACTGGATAAGTGGACAGAGTATACAAACAAACAGTTCTCAAAAGATTTACAAACTATTAACAATCACATGAAAAAATGTTCCAAATCACTAATAATAAGAGAAATACAAATCAAAACGATCCTTAAATTTGACCAAATGTCCTGCACATTGGTAAAAATGACAAAAGATGGCAGTGCTCAAAGTAGAAGGAGTTGTGATAAAACAGACAGACTAGTTCATTGTTGATGGGGCTGTGAAGCAGAACGACCAATCTCAGAAGTAATTTTAACATTGTACACTGTAACAGCAATATTGTGGAATGATCAACTGTGATAGACTTAGCTATTATTGGCAATACAATGATCCAGGACAATTCTGAGGGACTTAAAGCAAAAACTGCTTACCACATAGAGAGAAAGAACTGTTGAACTCAGAATGCAGATGAAAATATCTGATTTTTCACTTGTTTATTTGGGTTTATGTTTGGGGGTTTTGGCTTTATAAGATTTTCCAATTACAAAAATGAACAATATTTAAATATGTTTTGCATGATAATTCATGTATAAACCAGATCAAATCATCTACCAGCACTGAGAGGGAGAAGGGAAGGGAAAGGGCAGAAAAGTTCAGTCATATAACTTAGGAAAACTTATGTGGAAATTTGTTATTACATGTAATTGGTAAAAAAATAAAAAATTAGTAATTTAAAATTCTGTAAATAAAATTACTAAAATATAGATACCATTTGAACCAAAGATCCCACAAGTAGGCTTAAACTCCAAGAAAGTATGAATCTTAAAACTGCTCCGACTCTACTAAAGATTTGATTAAGCTATTCTCCATTTTAAACAATGCAGTTACTTGGTCAGGAATGTATTGAGACCTTTAAAATTACTCCACCCTGCTCAGACAGTGCCTTAGGGGAAGATAAAGTTGTAAACTCCTTACTGAACAATGAAAAGCCACCAACTCATACTTATAGTGAAGCAAAAACCCTAAGCTAGGTCTATTTTTAGATCTAATACAAAAGAGTGCTAAGTACCTATAAAGGTTAAATTAATCACTAAAAAGGTCAAGCAATTTACAAAAGGCAAGAGGTGTGAAGTTTTAATCTACTCAGAGAAGGTGATAACAAAAGAAGATGTGAACTAAGAATGGTCAGTCCTGGAGAAAACGTCTACTGTGATTGGTAGATGTGAAAATTTAGGGGAGGTGACATAAGAGAAATTTCTCTTTAAAAGGAGCTGGCTCTCTGAACTTAGTTGGAGTTTGGAGTTAGTTGGAGGAGCTGGGTCTCTGAACTCAGTTCAGGAGTTGAGGATTTCAGTGAAGGACTGGAATTTTTGCTTTAGGACAAAATCTTGTGGTGAGTGATAAAGGACTGACAAGTCTCTTTTAAGGCTCAGGCCTAGGCCATTTGGCCTAGGCTCTTCCTACTATAAACTCATCTCTCTACTCTCTTTCTTCCCTTAATTCCTTCATTTGTATTAATTAAAATCTCCATAAAAACCAGCTGACGGGTATATTTTCATATTTGGGAATTTTCCCATGGCGACCACTTATTTTTAATATAAAATCAAGACACTAAAATTATCTTTACAGTTTTGGCAATTCACAATCTTGAAAACCATATTTTCACGGTTACAAAAGCCATTAATAAGAAGAAAGTTCTCATATACTCCAAAATATTTATTGAAGCACTTTTTATGATAACAAAGAATTAGAGGGGGCAGCTGGGTGGCTCAGTGGATTGAGAGCCAGGCCCAGAGATGAGAGGTCCTAGGTTCAAATCTGACCTCAGACACTTCCTAGCTATGTGACCCTGGGCAAGTCACTTCACCCCCATTGCCTAGCCCTTACCACTCTTCTGCCTTAGGACCGATACACAGTATTGATTCTACAATGGAAGGTAAGGGTTTAAAGGAAAAAAGAATTAGAAACAAAATCGATGTCCATTGACTGGGGAGTAGTTAAACAAATTGTGGCCCATGGAATATTACTGTGCTATAAGAAATGATGAGTGTGATGAATACAGAGATTCATAGGAAGAACTCTATGAACTGAGCTAGAGTAAAATAAACAGAGCCAAAAAACAACAACAATATGCACAATAACTCGAACAATGTAAATAGAAAGAACACGCAAAAAATCAAAAATTAATATTGCAAAATTATAAAGAACAAGAATGACTCAAAAGAAGAGACACCCCTTTTCAAGGGCAAGAGGTCCACAAGTATTGCACATTGCACATATTTCTAGACTTCTTTGATGTACTGATTAGTTATTAGGTAATCTGGAGCTTCTACTTTATCTTTATGAAAATACTGTGTGTTTTTTTAAAACATAGAAATGGGAAATTAGAATTCTAAGCATTCTCAGAACACAGAAGATTGAATGTCAGACATGGAAGGGATCATAGACAATATCTATTCCAACACCTTCATTAAATGAAGAAACACTTACAATTTCAATTAAATGGAAGAAAACAGAACTGCTTATCTAAGAGTGAATGAGTCATGCCTGGCTTGTCTAGAAAACTTCTGCATTCTGAATAAATCTAGAAAGAATAACATAATTAATTAGTTATTAGATAGTCCCAAAGGGGTCTATCCTGGGTCTACTAATATAGATATATGAGCTTGATTGAATAAGCCTAAAAATGTATTCATGAATAAATGAATACCTCTAAGGATGATTATAAATTCATATCAAGGAATATTTCTGTTTTATTTAACAGGATTTTGGTTTAAAACCAAAAGAATGAAAGAGATGAGAATCCAGAAAAGTTAAGACCAGCCTAGACATAGTCTCAACACCAGGAAACTAGTCACTTAATGATAAGTTCTTTGACCAAAGAGAAAGCAAAAATTTTAAATCATACTCAACCCCATGGGATTCTTTTCACCTTCTGTGGAGTAATGGTACTAAAAACTGACACAATATTTAGATCATCTATCAACCTAATTGCTGGTAATATAAGTGAGATTTTTGTTCTGTGACCCACAAGTTAACATACACCTAGAGAAATTCAATTATATCAACAGGAACATTCTTTCTATAAATCAAGTGAGAAGACAAAGGAAAATTTTACCTAGGTGGAGGGAAACTCATGAGGTCTCAGAGAGACAAAGTGATAAAGTTGTTTTTTTCAAAGAAGTCAGTAACTTTTAAAATACATAGAAACTTTATGTCTGCATATCAATAAATGCTGAAAATGGGACACACTAAATAATATCACAAAAAATGAAATTGACAGTTTCAGAAAGGAAATTATCAATGTGAACATTATTTCTGAATTTGCTTCCAATGGCAAGTCAGACCATCAATTTGTTAGAAAAATATCAAAGCAACATTGTATTAGAAGAATGAAAATGAGGATAAAATAGAATATATCATTTAAAATAGTTCTGATATAACCTATTTTAGCAAGCTGTTGATATTAAATAATGAGAAACTGATAAAGAAACAGACACTTACATGGACTAACTCCATGTTTTATGCAAGCTGAACCAATGTTAATCAATCACCACAACTAGGAGCCCAGGAAGCCATAAAAACCATCCCAAAAAACTTACTGTACCTGACAGGCAGAGAGCTGTGACACCCCAGGTCAATGTTTGTTTAGAATATAATCTTATTTCCAAATATTACTGAGGAAAATATTGAAGATTATGAGCAGCATCAACTCATAAAAGAGTTAGAAGAAATAATGAGTTAAAAGACAGTTTTGTATGAAACCCAACCAAGATCAATCTTAAGAGCATATGAGGATGAAAATAGAAATACAAGAGCAAAAAAATGGAAACTATCTATTGATATTTCTATGACAATTTTCTCCATCAGTGAAAGTTGAGTCATCTCATACATATTCCTACATCACAGATCTTGTTCAATTAAGAATCAAGTATTTATTGTGCTTACCCTGTTCAGGGCACTAGGGATACAATACATAAGGCATCCTCCTTTACAAAGAACTTACATCCTAATAGAGGAGACTATAAGAAATCAATGTAAGTATATACAGATACTAACCAACCAAATGCAAGGTATTTTGAGTAGGAAAAAACTAGCATGAAGAATTAAAAAAGACAAAAAGAGCAACTGGACTAGACTAAGTATAGAAGAGGGCTCTACTGAAGACAATACAATTTTGAGGAAGTTAAGGAATTAATTCTGGGAGTCTCAAGACAAAATAAAGATTCTAAATATCTAGTAGGAAAAAACTCATGGGCGTTGCTATTATCCAAAAAGGTGATCCAGGTGTTGTCAGAACCACCTACTTTCTTAGGCCTACAAAATCTTCTTGAGAAGAATCTACCTCTGTATCAAAAGTATTATTGATAATAATATAATAAAGGAATAATTCCAAAACAATATCATAGAGCACAATACCTGTAGTCACACAGCTCACTAAAAGGTACAGAGAATGGAAGATCTCATTATCCTTATTTCTGGAGAATTTTTAAAAAGGAATTTGATTTCCTAGAGGAAAAGGTTGCTTTAAAAGTTGTCCTCTAAAAAAGAGTCTCCTATGTAAACATCATAAAGGGTCATCGTATATGCAACAAATATAATATTTTCTCACAATTTTCTGATTGTCAATATAAATACATAAAATATGTAGAAATATGATTATCAAATATGTTTGCTACTATCAGGAGGATTGCAGGAAGGAAGGGAACAAGCATTTAGTAAGCAGAGACTATGTGCTAAGCACTTTGAAAATATTGCCTCATTCAAACTTCACAACTCTACAAGATAGATACTATTATTATACCACTTTACAGATGAGGAAGCTGAGATAGACAGGTAATGTGACTTGTCCAAGGTCACACAGCTAGTAAATGTTTGATGCCAAATTTGAAGTCCTGAATCCAGGTCCAGCCCTCCATCCACTACCCCCACCCAGCTGCCCATGTATGAAGAAGTATGTTTGTATTTTTTATGTAACTGAGTGAATCTATCCATTTAGGTGGGGACCAGAATAGTCCTTGGATGATAGCTTCCCAATGGGGGAGTTTGAGCTGTTAAACATTATCCAAAGCATAGGACATAGGGAAAGTGATTATATATCATACAGCCTTTGTGTCATTTCTCAGTCTTTTGCCAGAGATGGAGACTTGGGAATTGAGGCTGAAGGAAAGTATTCTCTGGTCTGTTTTCTTGCTACCAATTATAATAGTCTCTGTCCCTTTACCTGATCCCCACCTCCACTCAAAGCCTTTGCTTAGCATCAATCTCTGTGCAGAAAGATCACTCCCTAGAGCTACCCCCATTTACCCACCTGCCACCCCGGGATATTTAAGAAGAATAAGGCAGCCATAGCGCAGGGTGGTGCTTGTTGTCTCAGTGCCCGCAAAGAACAGTGACAAAACAGTGAGGATGAGGTTTTTGTGGTGGAACTCAGTGCCAGAGATTCCCTTTTCCTAGGGAAAAGAAGGAGAAACATAAGGAGAAATACAGTTAGGGAAGGAGGAGACAATATTTTACCCACGGAGTCTCTCCATCCATATGACTGAATCTTCCTGTCTCTTTGCCTCTATCACTATGGCTCAGTCTCTTGGTGTTTGGTTCTTTCTAAATCCTTCCAAATTGGTCTTTTTCTGTCTCTCCCTCCCCTTTTTTCTCTTTCTGTTTCTTCTTCCTTCTGACTACATTCTCTTCCTTTGTCTCCCTCCACCTGTCTCATCCTCTATCTCTACTTCTTTCTGGCTCTTGTGATCGATCTCCTTAGCTGTCTACTTCACCCCCTCACAACATATCCTTCTCTATCTCTTCTATTTTTCTCTCATACCTTTTCCCTTCTCATTCTGTTAATCTTTCCCTGTCTCCCTCCCTTTCTGTCTCTTCTCCCTCCTATGGTCCTGTTATTTCCAGGACCATAGATCTAGAACAAGAAAGGACCTTAGAGGACATCTAGTCCAAATTCCTCCAATTTAACAGATAAGGAAACTGAGTTCTAGAGAAGACAAATGACTTGCCTATATAGATCACAGAGGTAGTAAATGGTAAAGGTAGAATTTTAACCAAGATTTAATGCTCTTTTTTTCTGAACCACACTACCTCTCTCAGTTCAATTCAACTAGTATTTATTGTACTTACCAAGTAGAAGGCATCATATCAGATACTGAGAATATAAAGACAATGACAAAACAATCCCTTCCTCTAGGAAGTTTAGACTCCACCAGGGGATAAGAGGGATATATACAGAAACAGATATAGATAAGTAGACAGACAGACAGATAGATAGATAGATAGATAGATAGATAGATAGATAGATAGATAGATAGATAGATAGATAGATGGATGGATGGATGGATAGAAAGATACACAAAGTACTATATATAAAGTATTATGAAGTCACTTCAAGAAGGCAATAGCATGAACAACTAGGGGCAGTAGGAAACCCCTCATGAAGGAAGTGACACCTGAGCTGAGCTTTGAAGCAAACTAGAAATTCAATGAAGCCTAGGAGAGGAGGGAGGGCATTCTAGACATGGGGCAAAGTGCTTGAGCAAAGAAAGGCAAGGTATGAAATATCCTGTGAATGTGAAAAGGAGAGTATGAAGGCCAGTTTGACTAGAATAGAAATTTCAAAGGGGAACAAGGTAAGAGATAACTGAAAAGAGAATCAGATTGTGTAGAGCTTTAGATGCCAAGTTAAAGGGGTTTTACTTTATACTAAGGGCAATAGGAAGCCCTGAAGGTTCTTAAATAGAGGACAGAAAAAGTCAAATCTGTTTTCAGAATATCAGTTTAGTATCTGTGAGGAATCACTTGATTACCAGCTCCTTGAAGGAAGAGCCTTTCTTTTTGCCTCTTTTGTGTTCCTAGTGCTTAGTACGGTGCCTGGCACACTGTAAGTACTTACTAAATGTTTATTGACCTGAAAGATAAGATGGCAGAAAAAGCTAAAGAGATCCTGGACACAACCATAGTTGGCCAAATAGGTATAAGAAGTTAGAGTTAAAGGAGTCCTAACATTGGCTGAAGTCACCATCATAGCCCTTCCCTGGAAGCCAACATGAAGTCATAGCAGCAATGCTAACTTAGTAGAAAATCAGAACTGCAAGAAGAAGGAAAATGGGGGTGGGGCACAGGAAACCTTAAAAAAAAACTAAGAAATACACAGGCACTGAGTTAGAATTCAAAAAGAGTCCAAAACACAAATATTAAAAGAAAAAATCCAAGAAAACCAAAGACGAAGGAAAATGATGACTAAAAAGATTAAATCTATCACTACCTAAAAAATGACAGATTAAAAAATTGGCTTAATTACTAAGTCATCTGTATTCAATTTGTTGTAATGTAAACAGATTCAAACTTCATAAATAATGGCATGGAAGACCCTATGCTGCACATCAAATATTGCTGCTTGATTATCTGATTTTTACATCAGAGCTTTATTAACACAAATTTTTTTCTACAGAGTTGTGAGTTGTGACCAAGTAGCATGAGAAGTTTTGCCTGAGGAATCTTATTTTCAACCAGCATTAATTAGTTTAGGTGGAGTCTACTGTACTATAAAATTTTCACATTTGAATTTTTTTAATTGCCTAGCAGAAAAATCTGGAGTCCATCCTAAAATACCAGCAGAATGATTTGCAGAATTCATCACAGTCCTGTTACATCACTTTTTTTATTACAATAAGAGTTTTCAATAAACTTGTAAAAAAATCAAGTGTAAAATGTTTATTGACCAGAGGGCATATTAGAGAGAGAAGATTGGAAGTGGGAAGTCTAATTAAATAGCTATTAGACTCAACAAGGTAAGAGGTGCTAAGGGTTTGAACTAGAGTAAAGGCCATAGGAGAGGAACCAAGGGAACACTTAGTACTGAGGGAGAAATTATAAGATCTGGAACTGATTGGATGAGGGACATGAGAGATAATTAAGGGTGAAGGCTGACTAAGTTTGCAAACAGTGAAAATTGGAAAAGTGATGATGCTTTCAAAAGAATCACAGGAGATTAGAAGATGGATAGGATAGGGAGAGGGAGGGGGAGTGTGAGGTCCTTTTTGGACATTCTTTCATTCAAAAAATATTTATTAAGCACCTACTATGTGCCAGGTATTGGGCTAAGTAGTAGGGAAACCAAAGAGGCAAAAGATAGTACCTGCCCTCAAGGTGCTTACAATCTAGTAACAGAATTTCTGATCTGAGATGTCTGTGGAATCACAGCTGTGGGTGGAGCTGTCCAGCATGCACTTGGAAATGTGGAGTTGGAGCTCAAAAGAGAAATGACTGGCTCTCTAGATTTCCCTCAGCATCTCTACATAGAAGTAGTCATTTAATCTGGGGAGGGTGAGAGATTGAGAGACAGACACACAGACACACAGAGACAGAGGGATACAGAGAGACAGAGATGGATAGAGAGAGAGACAGAGAGGTGGGGAAAGGGAGAAAGACAGAGACAGAGAGAAAAGTCTCAGGACAGTTAGAACCTTGGGAGAGTCCTCTCTAGCTCTTTTTTCTCACTCTGTTTATCCTTCCTTTCTTTTCTATCATACTTTCTTTCCCTATCTCCTATCCTTTGTCCTCTTCTCTTTCTATAGTTCCCTTTCTTTTCATCAAAATCCCTCAACTTGTCTCCTTGTCTCTGTCTCTACCCAAAAGGAGAAGAGCTTTTGGCCACCAAATTTCACCAACAAAAGAATTGAATTTCTTTTTCTCTCTCCTTCCCTACCTCCCTTTCTCTCCCATCTCTGTCTTACACACACACACACACACACACACACACACACATACATACACACACACAGAATGTGCAATAAGTACTTGATTGGGAAAGGAATTGCCCCACCTTCTCCATTCGGAGTAGGTATATATCAATGAAATCTCTGGGGGCATTGGGATCCAGACTCTGTCTGTGCTTCTCCACATTGTCTGCAATGTAGGCATTGATGAACTCCAGATTGCTTTGAGAGCGTCGATGGGGACCAGGGAAGAATTTCAGGAAGCCAGAAAATAACTCAAACAGCTGATATGCGGGAAGAGGAAAAGTTAGAATAGGATGAGCCTCCTAACTTCCATAGGTCCCTGGACTTCTCCAAACCTGGTCCACCCTCCCTCTGTCATCCCTGCAGTGTACCTGCTTCCTGCATCCTCCCCCTCCCTATCTCCTTCCTATGTCCCTATCATCTCTTCCCCTGCCTTTGCCCCCTGCAGTGTCCTCTATTCTTGGATCCTTCTGTGTCCTCTTTTTCCTCTCTCCCAGTGTCATACTCTCCCTTTAGCTTCAAGCCCTACCTGGCCCCAGGCAGAGCTTGTAAGGACAAATGTTTCATTGAATTTGTTCAACAGCTCCTGAAACTGGTCATCATGATAGGAGAAACGTTCACCAAATACAATGGAGCAAATGATGTTGGCTGTGACGGAGTGGAAGAGAAAGGTGGGGTCCAACAAGGATCCTGGAGAAAGGAAAGACAGAAAAGGAGGGAAGGGGATGGAAGAAAAAAAGGAGTTTAGGAAGTCAGTGGGAAGTACCCTTGTTTCCAGAATCTCTCCATCTTCATTGCTCTCTGCTTCTTGCTCTCCATGTTTCTACCTCTGTATATTTTCTATGCTTCTAAGATCATACCTACAATCACCACCACTCCATCCCAAATCAGCTCTGTGGAAGGGAAATTTCTCCCCTCCCCCAGGGTCTAATCTGAATCCTGGTTCCTTGATAGGTTGTTCTTCCCTTTCTAAACTTTCTGTCTCTGGGCCTATCTATACAACTCTCAGTAGGTATCTTTGTACACTTCTCTCTCTCTCTCTCTCTCTCTCTCTCTCTCTCTCTCTCTCTCTCTCTCTCTCTCTCTCTCTGTGTGTGTGTGTGTCTGTCTGTCTGTCTGTCTCTGTCTCCCTCTGTCTCTCTCTGTCTCTCTGTCTCTCTCTCTATGTGTGTGTGTCTGTCTGTCTTTATTGCTCTCTAGATCTGTTTCTAAATGTGACTACATAATTTCCTCACCCTTGGACTTCCGGAGCTCCTCCACCAAGCACTGGGCCTCATCCTGGATCCGTTCTTCAATGCTTCGCTTTCCCATCCCAAAATCCCGGAGGGTAGCCAGAGAGAATCTGCGCAAAGTCTTCCATGTATGGCCATTGGAAAAAATAACCCCTAAGGAAAAAAGGATAAGATTTGGGATTCTGCCCTACTTACATTCCTCCTTCAAATCTCTCTTCCCTTGACTTCTTATCCTTCCACATTCTAATCTGCCTTTTCTGTCTACCTTGATCCTCCTCCCTTTATCTTTAGCCCTACCTGTCTCCTCTGAACCTCAAAGCCTAGAGTCCCTCCTTCCTCAACCTCAACCACCACCTTATCTCTCTTCCCCAATCCCTGCCATGGTCTGGCCAACTCACCAAGCCCCTGAAAAACTGAATCAACCATGGCAATGGGTCCTCGGCCACTGAACTCCTCAGCCTTCTCCACCAGGGCCTCCTTCACAGTGTCAGGTCCACATAGCACAACCACAGGGCGAGAGCCCAGGAAGATGGTAAATACATCCCCATACTTTTCCCGAAGCTATGGGAAAAAATCCACCCCATTAAATCCCAATAGGCACAATGCATTCTTCAGAACCAACCTTCTAGTGTCCATCTATTGTTCCTAGGCCTTCACTCTGGGCTCTAGAGAAGGGGATGCATTTCTGTAGGGTCCCTTTTAGCTCTAACCTTTTAAATTTTGTATTCTAGGGTCCCTTTCAACCCTAACATCCCATGTCTTGAGATCCCTCCCAACTCTTGGCAGTCTGTATTCCAAGGTCTCTTTCAGCTTTGACATTCTTTCATCTACATTCAAAGAACCCACCTAAGTCTGACAGTCTATAATCTAAATGCCCTTTCAGCTTTAATTTTCTATGCTTCTAATACCATATCTAAAACCACTCCCCCACTCCCATCCCATCCTGCCAGCTGAGCACCAGTGGCAGGGAAGTTCCTCTTCTCCCTAGGATCTAGCCCAATGCTTTACTGATAGTCAAGTAAATTGTTGGTGATCTGGTCAGACATGTTAGAGGAGCTGCTCAAAGAACAGGATTATCCTCCTCCCCCCAATCCCTGGCCGCCCATATCTTCTTCTAGAAGTTAAGTGTCTCCAGTGTTCCCATTTGCTTTGTTTGACTTCAAGTCTTTTGGAAGTGACTATGAGAGAGAGAGAGAGAGAGAGAGAGAGAGAGAGAGAGAGAGAGAGAGAGAGAGAGAGAAATAATGGAACCAACATAATAAAAATGACAAGGCTACTTAAACAAATTTACTTATTCAGTGCCATCCCAATTGAACCACTAAATATTATTATTTGACTGAGAAAAAAATAATTGTTAAAATTCATTTGAAAGAATAAAAGGTTAAGAATATAAAAGGAATTAATAGAAAATGTAAAAGGAGTACCAAATCTTAAACTATATAATAAGCAAATAATTATCAAAACTATCTGGTCCTGGCTAAGAAGCAAAATGGTAGATCAGTGGAATTGAGTAGATACAATACCCAGTAGTAAATTATTATAGTAACCTTGTGTTTGATAAATATTAAGACCTAACTTTTGGGAATAAGAACTCAATATCTGGTTTAAAAAAATTGCTGGGAAAACTAGAAAGCAGTCTGGCAGAAACTAGGCATAAAATATTATCATTTGTCAAGATCAGGTCAAAACATGACCTAAAAATAGAGGGAAATATCATAGGTAAATTAAAAGAGACTGGTATATATTACCTATCTAATTTATGGATAAAGGAGGAATCTATGAAAATAAGAGAGAGCATTGTGGGATATAAATGGATCATTTTGATTATATTAAATTAATTTTTTTAAGATTTACATTAAACAAAAGATGGTGTACAAATAAAATCAATGTAGCCAAGATTAAAAGGAAAGCAGAAAAATGGGGAGAAATTTTATAGCCAATTTTTCAAAGTAAGGCCTCATATTTCAAATATATAGAGAAGTATGTTTGTTTTATAAGACTATGGTCTATTCCCCAATTGGTGAAAGCCAAAGATCAAAGGATATGAACTGTCAGTTTGGAGAAAAAAAAATCAAAACTATATATAATCATGTGAAAAAATGCTCTAAATAATTATGAATTTGAATATGTCATACTTATCAGATTATCTAAAATAATAGAAAGGAACGATGAAAATATTGGAGGTGACATGGAATAATTAGGACACTAACACACAGGTGGAGCTGTGAACTGATCCAGCCATTTTGGAAAGATATTTGGAATTATGCCCAATGGGATATAAAACTGGGTGTACCCTTTGACTCAACTTTACCTCTATTAGTAAGTCTGTTTCCCAAGATGATCAGAGAAGAAGAAAAACCTCCATGTTCTACAATATTTATAGCAGCTCTCTTTGTGGTAGCAAAGAACTGGAAAGAGAGGGGATGCCCATCAATTGGGGAAGTTGTGATATATAATTATAATGGAACATGGCTGTGCTGTAAGAAATGATGAACAGGTTGGTTTTTTAGAAAGATGCACATAAAATAACAAAGAGCAAAATAAGCAGAACCAGGATCATGTTGAATATGATAACAGCAATATTGTTTGGAGAGTAACTAAGTTGTTTTGAGTAATATGAACATTCAAATCAACTGTGAAGGGTTTATGAAGGAAAATGCTCTCTACCTCCAGAGGAAGAACTGATACATGGAAGTATATACTGTATGGTTCTACATTCGACATTGATGGTTGGTCTTCTCTAATGTGGGGTTGGGAGGGAAAGTGGGGAGAGAGAACTTGGAACTCAAAATGTAACAAACAAAATATTAAGAGAAGGAAGAAGTCAATAAAACATTTAAAAGGAGATGAAATGAAAGAGGAAAGCATCCCTCCCCCTCCCTAGATATCCCT